>NW_015389557.1:95545-101793 GCF_001527695.2 Protobothrops mucrosquamatus
TTGTTTTAACTGAAGTATTTTTTTATACTGCACGAGTGTATTTATTTATTTACATACCAGCAAACAGCACTAACCCTATTTACAGGGTACGTGGTGTGTTAAGTAGGCACTGATATGTTTTATTTGCTGCCCCTCTCACCAGTACATGACTCTGAGTATTGCTGCCAAAGTCAATGAGAGAGCTGGCAAGGCATCCACCGGCCTCTCTCCTTAACAAGGCTGGAGAAAGACAGTCGGGGCTTAGCTATCTGTCAAAACTTGCTCAGCTTTGCTGCACGTGCTACACTCCCTCTGGCCTGCTTCACCACAAACCACCCCTGGCTGCCTGTTGTGGTCAACTGCTGTTCAGGCAGACCCAGATCAGCTGAGGTACCTGGCAGATACAGAGGGAGAAGCAGGTGTGATAGAACTGGATTCTCCTGTTGCTATACCAAAAGGGGACTGAACAGTGAGAGAAGAAATAAAGCAGCCTCTTTTTCTACCTGCAGGTGCTGGGCAATTGATATGGAAATGCGATTTGGTGACGCTGCTAGAATTTTTACTGTGATTTTTCTAAGAGAGGGAGAGAAAGCTTCAAAGGAAGATGTGCGTTTTAGGAAGCGTGTGAATTGGGTTCCTCAGTCCTAGTTCCCCCCCCCTCTCTCCCCCAATTTAAATCTGATAAACCCATCAAAGAATAGCAGCTGTATTTCAGAGCAGAACAAAATGTATTATTTTGCCATAGACTAACGTATTTCAATAAGAAGCTATCCCTGCCTGCCCCGAATCTGTTTTAAATAGAACCAACTTTTAAAAAGCCAATACTTTTTTTAAATTTTTTTTTTTATTAATTTCAAAATAACCCCCCCATACAAATATAAACATACATTAATACAACTTCAATATTATTAATTTTAACATACAAACATAAACATACATTAATATTACAAAACAGCCCGGCAACCCCCCCCTCCCCGCGTCCGCCCTCTTTCCTCCTCCTTCAACCTCCCTACACATCCCACCTCCTTCCCTCTCCTCTTCCTACGGACACGGTTTAGAGCGCATCCGCCCTCTTTTCCACTACCTACCTACTTCCCTCCTATCTCTCTTCTCCTCTTGCTCTCTCTCCCTTCGGACACGGTTTAGGGGTGCCGATCGAGCGCCTTCTATATTTCTCCATACATCAATACTCCTAATTTAATACTCATTTCTACATTAATCATTAATGCTCATAATTATTTTATCTCTATTTCTACCCCCCCTCTCCCCCCCCCGGACTTCCCAGAACTGATTACAGGGTTAAACACACATCATCCCAAGTCTAAATATTACTACCCAAATGTAAAGCAATCAAGTATAAACCTACTTTAACTCAAATAAAAACAATCAGGTATAAGCATATATATATATAAACTCTAAACATATAATCTATCCATCTTCCCTAAACCCAGATATCTTAAAATTAATCTTTGCCATTTCTACAAAATAAAAACAACCAATCATCTTGCTACTATTCATTTCTTAATTCAAATCTTCCGTAATCCCCAATAAAAATAGTTACAAAGTAAACTTTATCTATCACTTAAAAACCTATTAAATTTTCCACTAAATCTTAATCCAGCAAATTATGTATTCCTTCAAAAAAGCCAATACTTTTTTTGTTGCCATTTCAGAAATGAAGTTGACAACAGTATTCCTTCGGTCCCTGGCCCCTAGAGCACAAATCGCCAGCAAAACTACAGCACACACACACACACACACACAGAGCCCAGCTAGTCATTAAAGCAGTCTGCCTTTTCACAGGTTTCCATGAAAGCCTGAACAAAAATTGGATCCGTTTCAAGAGTAACTGCATGAGTTGACATTAATGATTAGCAGAGAACTGCTGAATTCGTGAGAAGGCCAAAGTGCTCTACTGAAATTATTTTTGAAGCCCACATAGGCCTATCATCACTTAGAAAACCTTTTTATATTTAAATACTGCTAACCTAGAGGGTGTGATGGCTCAGTGTTTAAAGAGGGTGAACTAATGAACTGGAAAGCTGATAGCCTGGATTCAAGACTCGAATGCTGTGCAACGGGGTGAGCGCCCGTTACTTGCCCAGCTCTTGCCCACCTGGCTGTTTGAAAGCATGCAAATGCGAGTAGATAAATAGGTACTACTTCGGTGGGAATGTAACAGCACTCTGTGCATGCTGGTCGCATGGCCACAGGAATGGCCTCGGACAACACCGGCTCCCCTGGCTAAGCAACAGAGATGAGCGCCACCCTCTATAGAGTCCATCACTTTAACTTAGTAGCAGTTGGAGGGCAGTGGGGTCAGTGGCCTAGGGATTGCGATGGTGCTAAGAGCGAGAGCTAAAGCAAAGCAGGGGCTCAGCTGTATCCCCTGAACTGGTAGGAGGGTAGCTGAGATATATGAGTGGGTGGAGGGATCCCTAGCCAGGAGACCCAGGAGACCAGATTTGGTGGAAGGAAAGGAATGCACTGGAGCAGGGCTTTTCAACCAGTGGTACGGGTACCACCTATGGTACATTGGCACCTGGCAGGTGGTACGTGACCATCCTAGAAAAGTAGCGGGGGAGGGGAATGAGCTGAACTGATGGCAGCACTGCACAAGCCTGAGCAAGAGATGGCTGGAGCTGCAGGGCTGTCAGGGCTCAGCGGAAGCGCCAGGATCAGTGCCGCTTTCCAGCTGATCAGCACTTCTTTGGGGCTGTCAGGGCGATCCTGGTGCTTCTGCTGAGCCCAGAAGAAGCGCCGATCAGCTGGAATGTTGCAGCATCTCCAGGGTCTTGTGATTTACATTCAGATGCTTGGCAACGGATTCATATTTATGATGGTCACAGTGTCCCAGGGTCATGTGAAGTGACCAAAACCTGCTGCAACCACCCAGCAGACGGGGGGAATAAAAACCAAACACCCCCCACCCCATCACCGCTGCCAATCCTCAATAGAAATGCTCACAACAATGAAAACCTCGGACAGGAGGAAGAGCGCCGCCGGGCGGGCAGGCAGGCGTCTTGCTCGGCTGTGGCTTGGGGGCACTTTTTCAGTGCCATTGTAACTTCAAACAGTCATTAAGCGAACTTTTGTAAGTCGAGGACTACCTCTACTTTATCACTTTTTTCCTTTTTGGGGGGGGGGTCAAGTTTTTGACACCTTGCTAGGTGACTGGTGGTACTCGGATATTGCCATATCCTAAAAGTGGTACAATGGGTGAAAAGGTTGAAAAGCCCTGCACTGGAGGTCTTAGGACAGGTCAGTACATTCAGGTAGTAACAGGTATAGGATGTTTTGATGGGTGGGTGAGGTTTTTAGGGGAAGATGCCTCCCGGTGCCTGGTACCAGTGTTGTGTTTTGTCCCTCTAGGCAGCAGAGTTGAGGACTACCTGTATATTGTTATGCCATTCTCTTTTAAAAAGATGAGAATTGGCATAACAGGAATTAACTTTGCTGCCTTCTGCATACAAAATATGCGCTCTGCCTCTTAGCTATGTTACTTCCTGCTCATTCTTGCACTCGCGTATTCATGCTGTATTTGAGAAATCCCATCACGATTATCACTTGGGACACTATGTGGAATGCAGGGAGAACTGGCTGTAAGAGAACATTATAATCGCCTGGCAGATCATCTGCCATCAGGAACATGGTAAGTTGTTGAAATATAAGCAGCCACAGCTTAAGAGACTCATAGAAAAATCAAGTTGTAGGATCTGGCCTTTGTGGTCTGCAGAAAATGCTACTGGCAAAAGACTAAAGCTCTGAAAAGGGATGTTTGTGCAAGACTTCTACCAATATGTAACACTTTGTGCAAAGCCTAAGGCTGATGTGAATGTAGAAATGTAGCACAGTGTGCTGCACAAATAAAGGCATGAAATTATTCATTATGCTGAATACTGGGGAAATAGATAAGAAAGTAGAATTTGGCTTTATAATAAGCCCTTTCTGCCCCAAAGATATAGTTCAGTTTTTCACTAGCTTTAAAACAGCCTTTATTCTGGAAAATAAACTGCCTGCCTAAGAGAGGCAGGAGAGACAAAGAAGATTCCCAATCTCTTTAAAGAGTTCACATCATCTCTTCCTTCCAGGGCTGTCCACAGGGAAACAGACGTTACATTTCCCTTTCTAGATCTGCAGATGAAATAGAGTTTTCAGAGGAGAAAAACAACTCCTCTGTTTTGTGAACTGCTCGTCCAGGAGTAAAAGGATTCTCTCATGAGGGAAGTTCGGTAGTATAATGAATGTGGATGCTTTTCAGCATGGCTGTTCAGAACAGAAGTCTAAGGCATCTGAGGACAGCATGCTGGAGAAAGCTTCACCGAAGGAGAAAAAGAGAAGTCCAGCGCAAAGGTTTCAGCACCAATAAAGAAGGCATGGCATTCCTGCAAGAATAACAGGATGGAAAGTGAACTTGCTGCTACTTGGCAAGTGGCCACACAGGCAAACAAATGTGGCAACACTGTTACCCTGTCAAAGTGACATGGGGTTCATGAGATGGGAGTCATCAAACCCCTTCAGAAAATAGAATCCTTCTTCCCTTTGAGGCCAGCTGGTTGGAAATGAGGACCACCTGTCTTACAGAGATGCAGTTTTTGCTCAATCTTTGTGAATATCTTAAAAGTGCATTCACTGGATAAACTTTGGGAGCTCATGAACAAGACAGTAAGAGGAAATTGAAAATACAATGTGTCCAAATTCCAATAATGTAAAAGAACTGAGTCAATTAAAAATCTTCCTTCTGCTACTAAAATAGTAGTTCATGTACGACACACACTAAAAGACGACTTCCTGTCTTTACTGTAGTCTCTTTTATTGCCAGAATAATAGGAGGCAAAGTATTATGAGCCCCACTATATATTCTTACCTATAACCACTTCCTTATCCCACAGGTAAGAATCTGTACCTAAATAATAATAATAATAATAATAATAATAATAATAATAATAGTAGTAGTAGTAGTAGTAGTAGTAGTAGTAGTAGTAGTAGTAGTAGTAGTAATAGTAAAGTTGGAAGGAACCTTGGAGGTCATCTAGTCCAACCCCCTGCTCAGGCAGGAAACCCTATACCATTTTGGACAAATGGCTATCCAGTCTCTTCTTAAAAACGTCCAGTGTTGGAGCATTCACCGCTTCTGGAGGCAGGTTGTTCCACTGATCAATTGTTCTGTCAGGAAGTTTCTCCTTAGTTCTAGGTTGCTTCTCTCCTTGATTAGTTTCCATCCGTTGCTTCTTGTCCTGCCTTCGGGCGCCTGGGAGAATAGCTTGACTCCCTCTTCTTTGTGGCAGCCCCTGAGATATTGGAACACTGCTATCATGTCCCCCCCTCGTCCTTCTCTTCATTAAACTAGACCAGTGATGGCGAACCTTTTAGAGACCGAGTGCCCAAATTGCAACCCAAAACCCACTTATGTATCATCGGGTGCCGGGTGGGCTTGGCCCTTTGGCTGGGCGTGGCCCATTGGCTGGGCGTGGCCCATTGGCTGGGCGTGGCTTCGTTGGTAACGGCAGACTGGGTGGGCCTAAAAAGTTCAATCAATCAATTCCAACTTTGAGATATCTTTTTTTTTCCCGCAAGAAGTTGAAATTGATTGATTGAACCTTTTTTTTTTTTTTGCACACGGCGGTGGAGGCCTAAAGCGAAATGGTTTTATAAAATCTAGCTGAAGGCCTAGGACTGGGGCGATGGCGCGCGTGCCCACAGAGAGGGCTCTGCGTGCCACCTGTGGCACGCGTGCCATAGGTTCGCCACCACGGAACTAGACATACCCAATTCCAGCAACCGTTCCTTATATGCTTTAGCCTCCAGTCCCCTAATCATCTTTGTTGCTCTTCTCTGTACTCTTTCTAGAGTGTCAACATCTTTTTTACATCACGGTGACCAAAACTGGATGCCGTGTTCCAAGTGTGGCCTTACCAAGGCATTGTAAAGTGGTATTAACACTTCACGTATCTTGATTCTATCCCTCTGTTAATGTAGCCTAGCACTGTGTTGGCCTTTTTGGCAGCTGCAGCACACTGCTGGCTCATATTTAGGTGATTGTCCACTAGGACTCCGAGGTCCCTCTTATAGTTACTACTATTGAGCAAGGTACCCCCTATACTATACCTGTGCATTTGGTTTTTCTTGCCTAAATGTAGAACCTTGCTTTTTTCACCATTGAATTTCATTTTGTTAGATAGTGCCCAGTGTTCAAGTCTGTCCAGATCCTTCTGTATCTTAAGCCTGTCTTCTGGAGTGTTGGCTATTCCTGCCAGCTTGGTGTCGTC
>NW_015389557.1:105038-167463 GCF_001527695.2 Protobothrops mucrosquamatus
CTGCATACTTTAAGGACCATGATATATATTTTGCTATATTTATCACCAGGCCTCCCCCTTTTCTATTTTAAATATATAACACAAAGCATCAACTCACTGGATCGAAGACCAACATCCTACAAAGGAGATGAACGGCTTCATGTGTAGCTTGGCTGGATAATGTATACAGGACAGGAAGGGATGGCTGTGAAAAGAAAAAGAAAAAGCACTGAGCCTCATACGAATAATTGAGATGCCAAAATGCAACAACTGTCTTTTCTGAATCATAGCTAAAATTGCTGAATACATTCTGTTCAGGGTTTTGCTATGTTTTTTAAATAATTAAAAAAAAAAACCATTTTGGAAATGAATGAAGAGGACAAGTTAGTCTAGCAAGCTCTTCCAGCAAAACAGGTTAGGTTAAGTCCAGCACACATTTCCAGCCGAGCAGATTAAAAATAAAACTTAATTGTTCTAATTTTTGTAAATGTAATCCATTTTATATTTATAACTGTTATATGTTGTTTTATCTTGATGTAAGCCAGTCAGAGTCACCTGAACCATGAAATGGGCAGCAAATAAATTTCATAAATAAAAATTAAAAAATAAATTCCTAGAGTTCTTAACATAAGAGGAACCTGAACTGAAGATAGTGAATAGTGGACAGGGGCCCTCTCTCTCCTCTTCTAGCTGTTTGACCCCATGACACTCATTGATTTCAGTACTTGTTCCTAAGTAGTAAGTGCATAGAGAGATTAAGGCCTTAAAGGGCTTGATGAACTTTACATTAGAATGAAGAGAGAAAAACAGGACCTCCAAAATTCAAAAGGAATTTTGTTGTCGTTGCTGGTTGCGAAGTCGTGTCCGACCCATCGCGACCCCATGGATAACGTTCCTCCAGGCCTTCCTGTCCTCTACCATCTTCTGGAGTCCATTTAAGCTCACGCCTACTGCTTCAGTGACTCCATCCAGCCACCTCATTCTCTGTCGTCCCCTTCTTCTATTGCCCTCAATCTTTCCCAGCATTAGGCTCTTCTCCAGTGAGTCCTTCCTTCTCATTAGGTGGCCAAAGTACTTGAGTTTCAACTTCAGGATCTGGCCTTCTAAAGAGCAGTCAGGGTTGATCTTCTCTAGGACTGACCAGTTTGATCGACTTGCAGTCCAGGGGACTCGCAGGTGTCTTCTCCAGCACCATAGTTCAAAGGCCTCAATTCTTTGGCGCTCAGCCTTTCTTATGGTCCAACTTTCACAGCCATACATTGCAACTGGGAAAACCATGGCCTTGACTCTACGTACTTTTGTTGACCGGGTGACGTCTCTGCTGTCTAGATTTACCATAGCTTTCCTCCCCAGGAGCAAGCGTCTTTTAATTTCTTGGCTGCAGTCCCCATCTGCAGTGATCTTGGAGCCCAGGAAAATAAAATCTGTCACTACCTCCATTTCTTCCCCATCTATTTGCCAGGAATTGAGAGGGACGGATGCCATAATCTTGTCAAAAGGAATGTTCATAACTAAAAATAGACCTGACCTCCTTATGCAAATGTAAAATTTGTCTTGGTTCTTTTTGTTAGAAAAAAAGTAAGCAAATTAAAATATATTGAGCTTAGAAGCTCGTTGTTCTCCATCACTTCCTACACTATTATTTTCTTAGTGTGGTGCTTCTAAAAAAACCCTGCTTTCCTATGCAAATTCTAAAAAGGAAAGCATTATAGATCTAACATATGCACGAATTGGGAAAAACCATTAGGAGCAAGAAAGAAATGATTACATAATTTTCTCCTATTATTGGCAGATGATTAATTGTTATTGGTATGTGGGAGGAATATGTTATACCTAATCCAGAACCAGCACATATTCAGTTTGAAATAAAACTAAGCAATCAAACTCTTGCCTTATCTATCTATGTAACAATATTAACAGAAAAGGTTAGATGCTAATTAGCATTACAGAAAAGAGTAAAGATTTATAATAGAGTTTCACGGGATGCTTTGCATGTATATAAGGACGCCATGGCTAATTTCTTAGTCAGAATGAATATTATGGAATGATGATAGTAGGACCCCACTGTGTTTCACAAACACTACAGTTGTTCTATACCAGTTCTATGGCATATGAAGCTGTGTTAGGCCAAGGCTGCTGATTGTGACTAAGAATACAATAAATCTTTATTAGTACTACTTTTTAAATTGGAAAATCCATCAGCTGATCTTGGGACACTCTGCATGCAGTGATTTAAGGCTATATTTCCAGGAATTGCAAATCTGACCAGCTTATACAAGGTGATTATAACAAGACCTCAGAACAACTCTGAAATACCATGGAATTTTGAAAAAAAAAAGACTTTCTTTCCATCTCTCATTTCTTGCCCCTCCACTGTATTTCCATATGCAAAGTACTCCATTCTGTTAAGGATAACTGAGAAAACCTTGAGTATAATTCCACATCTCTATTACCTGTGGCTCTGCTGCACGCACCCAACTCTAAATAGAATTCAAGCTGCAGCAGGAGTTCATAAGCCTCTTCCAACACACCAAAAATCACTTTATTCCTTATGTTTTTTAAAGTTAGGTATGCATATATACAGTTTCCATCATATTGTGAAATGATGTTTATATAATGAAAACAGTATTTTTGTGCTGCAAATATTTTCAATTATTACATATCAGAACTTCCTGCTGAGAAGAAGTTCTATCAGAACAATGGTTACTCAAACAAAATAGGTGACATCCTAAAATAGATATTACACATCTATTTTATTATCTCCAGCCATTATATTTGATTTCATACTTCTGGCTGAAATACCCAAAACAGAGATGATAAAAGAAATTGAGGTTATGGCTAAAATTAAGTCCCTGATAGCAGCTTTCCAAACTAAGATAAGTGGGTCATTTAAGTCTAATTTAGCCTCTGTAATTGGTTCATAGGCTGTACTTAATGCCCAGGAATGCAAAAGATCTCTTTTCCTTAGCTTGGCTTTTTAGTATTACATATAGCAGTTCCACTCTCCTCAGGCCAAACAGCCACACCTATTCTCTGCATCAAAAATTTAACTTCCACAAAAAAACAGAGAGCACGACATATTAATTTTCAGTTCTGCATAGCTGAGATAAATTGCTTTGTGATTATCCCGGTATGAATCCCAATCTGTTATTGCTCTTAGACTGAAAATTAAAAGTTGTCGTCACATTAACTAAAAGGCTCTGGCATTACCAAATTCTCCAAATTAGAAAGTAATCACTCTACCTGTTTATGAGGACCCCTGAGTATGTGAGCCTTGGCGCCTTCACAAGCTGTCCTCATTGCTTCCAGTGACGGTGTCCCCAAAAGATCGGTGATCAAATCCAACTGTAGAAATGAAAAAAATAAACCAGCACTCCAATTTTATTTTATACTGCGATAACCTCTGCCAACGCAAAAGTATGACTACCCTGTCTGTTTCCTCACTACTTCTAGGTATTCTTTGAAACTGGGCAAGTGTACATATATGTGTGCATGCCTGTGTAGGTTTTATATACAGGCAGCCCAAAATTTCTGTTGCTAAGCAAGACAATTGTTAAGTAAGTTTTGCCCCATGTTACAACCTTTCTTATCACAATTGTTAAGTGAACCACTGCAGTTGTTAAATGAATCTGGCTTCCCCATTGACTTTGCTTGTCAGAAAGTGGCAAAAGGTGATCACATGACACCTGGGATACTGCAACCGTCCTAAATAGGAGCCAGTTGCCAAGCATCTGAATTTTGATTACATGACCATGGGGATGCTGCAATGGTCGTAAGTATGAAAAACGGTCATAAGTCACTTTTTTCAGTGCCGCTGCAATTTCAAACAGTCACTAAATAAATAGCTGAAAGTCAAAGACTACCTGTAATAGCCTCTGACCTAAGTAATACCTCAAGAAGCTTTAAAATCTCTTTATACAGAAGCAACAAATGCAATGAAATCACAAAGATAATAGTAAAAGCAGTAGACAAACAACAATTTTAAATATTATTAAAAACCCAAAAGACCACAACAAACTTCATACTTTATGCTTGAAGACAATTTGGAAGCTATAGTTAGCCCAGAATGCAGCAGCAAGACTGCAAGCAAGACTGCTGTACACTGACGCACTAGGGACCAACTGACTTCCAAGGGCAATTTAAGATGCTAAGGGTCACCTTCAAAGCCCTTCATGGCCCAGGTCAAAATATTTGTAGGCCCATCTCTGCCTATCCAGCAAAACCATGATTGGCGTGCTTCAGACCCCAAGCAGTGTCATTTGATGGAACCTAGGAATTTGTCTTTGGTGTCACTGTGACTGCCTTATGGAACGGCATCTCCCCTCAAGATTCAGATGGCCCCAATTCTGCTGGTCCTCAAAAAGGCATTGAAGATCCATTTCTCCCCAGGCTCTGAGTCAGGACAGCACATAAACCTTTACAAGTGAGTTGTTTCTGGTGTGTGATGTGTTTTTATGGATTTCTATTTCTATTTGCTGTTTATGTTTTCCTAAACATAAACTGTTAGCTGCTTAAAACTGCATTCTGAGTGGGCAGCTATATGAACCCTATATAAATAATAAATAAATAAATAAATAAAGGCATACAAATGTGTCTACTGAGAAAACGCTGTAGTTTGGCCATTAGCACAGAATAATACAAGTCGTCCTTGACTTACAAGTGTAACTGAACCCAAATGATAGTCAAAAATCAGGCTGCTCGTTAAGCAGGTCATTATGTGACGGATCCGATTTTATGACATTATTTTGTGGTAGTCGTTAAGTGAATGCTGCAGTTATTAAGTGAATGCTGCAATCATGAAGCGAAGCCATCATTTTTTTGCCAAAACCCAGAGGTAAACACTGGTTTCCAGCAAAAAAAAACCCCATCATCAATTGCAGTCATGTGATCCTGCCATTACAGTCATTTACAGTCATTTACAGACCAATGGCTGTAAATGTAGGCTAGTTGCCAAGTGTCCCAAATGAGATGGGTGAGGGTGGACATCAGAACTTCAACTTTGGGGGTCTGTTGTGACTTCAAATGGTCACTAAGTGAGGACTACCTGTATCTTTTCTATAATAGCCACTTGCCTCTCTCTTAGAAGATAGGATTAATAGAGGAAAGCCGCTGGAGACTACTTAATTGGCAGGCAACCTCCTCTGTTTATTCTAAATGCCTGGAGAATCCTGACAATTGTAAATTCAAATCTCTGGTCCTTTCAACGAACTGTATTTCTGAGAAATTTAATGTGACGAGGCCACAATAGAACATATATAGATCCATTTAAGATCATTAGGATAAATAAAGCTTACATGGACAAACGATTCCTATCAAAATATAACAGAAAACTGGAGACAAAAGATCAGTAGTCAGGCACTGAGCTTTGAATCAATGGCTATAGGTTGTTAATTGGAATATCCTTTACAAAATCTCTTGGCCTCAGTTTTTGATACACAGAACAGAAATTACCTGCCTCACAAAGGGCTGCTTTTTTTTTGGCAAAGATGAAACATAGAACATGAAACAACATACATATGAGACATAGTCAAGAAGCATGCAACTAAACCTAAGAAGCTTCTTCAAAACATTAACATCAAATACTGTAACTGAATCTTATTTATGCAGAGCCCTGGTGTGCTGTTGTCTGATTGTCAGAATCCCCGGACAGAATAGTTGGAGATCCTGACAAATATGAAAAGAGTTGGGCTGAGGAAGGTTTTTTTAGGGCAACCTAATCAACTGACATATCGTTACAAAACCTTCACATCCATGCCCAGCTATAGCAGTTTTCCACTCTTAATCTGACAAAACAAAACAAAAGCAATCTCATTCTCAATTAGACTAAATTACAATTTGTTTTGTTACAATGCAAAACGATTTGCAACTTCACCCTCAATTTAGAGATCACTGATTATTGTAAGGTGCGTCACCAATGTGTGAGTTGAGCAGCTATATAAACTTGTTTAATCAATAATAATAAATAAATTACTGGGGGGGTGGGGAAGGAGGAAAAGAATAGCTACCAAAGCTGTACAACTCTATTATCCACCCAATTTAAATATTTTGCAAAAAGATTCCAAAATAGCATCTCACTTTTCTAGCTAATTCAAATTTTTAAGAAGCATTTTCAACATGCTAAAGATAAACCACCCACATTTGTCCTCGCAATTCCTGGACGAGATGGGCGGTCTTGAGTGGGCTTTTAACTCAACCTCCATTCCCCATCTGTCACCCGAGAACGATGACAGTCTACCTCAAAAGGTTGCACTGGAATTGATCAGATAAGCAAGTGCAACTTTGTTATTCCTGGATAAGAAGTGGGGGCCCAGAAAAAAAAGGAAGAGAAACATCTCATGGTCATATGGCTAAAATAATAATTAAACAAACTCATTTAAATCATTAGGTCTCTAAATGGTTAACCACAATTTCTTAGTATAAAAAGTAAAGATTATGTGTGTGCACGTGCATATACACACACACACCAAACACCAAGCAGCCACCCTTAAAACCACCAAATATAGAAATACTTTTCCTTATTCTAGTGCCCCCCCCCCCCTGTATGCTGAATGATGACTGGGCATGTTGGCAGTTGCAGTCCAACCCTTTAGGAGGGAGTAATTGCCAGATCTATTGCATTAAAAGCAAAGCACCTTTATACCTGCTGAATGGGGCTTTGAGCTTGAAACAATATTCTTCGCCCCAGCAGTTCGGCAAATATACAGCCTATGGACCAGATGTCAATAGCATTGCTGTAGTGACGGCTTCCCATCAGGATTTCTGGAGCCCGATAATACTGAGTAACAACTTCCTGAGTCATATGACGAGATTCATCTAATTCTTCCACCCTGGCTAGGCCAAAATCACAGATCTGAAAAAGTAAAGGTTCGTCAGTGTTATAAACAGTAAGGGTAGGGAGAAGAATTCTGATATAACATCCTGGTCATTTCTCTGTCTCTCTGTCTCTGTCTGTCTGTCTCTCTCTCTGTCTCTTTCTCTCTCTCTGTCTCGCTCTCTGTCTGTCTGTCTCTCTCTTCGAGTCAGTCTTGACTGGTGAATTAACACCAGGCAATATTCTACCTAGGATTTTCTCAGTGCTGATCTTTCAAGGATTACTTTCCCCAAGCAGATAAAGTCTACCTGTATCTGGGCTGTACCCACTTAGAAGAGCAGGTGGGGCTTATGTGAGATTATGTTCCTCTATACAAAAGAGCCGTGAATCTCGCCAGAGAGAAAATTAGTACTGTGCATCATGAAAATGAATTCTAATCTGGTTCTCGTTGTTCTTAAGGTGCAGATTTATTTTCTATGTAACGAGATTCAATCGTAAGTGCTCCTAAAGTACAATCCAGTTTGCTGTTTTTAACAGCGAGTCCTTAGCCTCATGTAGCAGCAAGCTATTGTATAGTTAATGTTCTCAGAAGTAGCAATACGAAGAGATTAAAATAATCGTATCATGCTTTAAGCTGGGGTAAACACTCATTTTTTCCCCCTAGAGTAGCAAAGAGACCAAACTATGCCAACACCACAATTCTAAGCTACTCAGTGAACAGGAAAAAAAAGTCATTGGCTTCAGTCGGAGAATATTTATTTACAATGAGGGAACATCTCTGGCATTTAAGCACAAGTGTGTTTTGTTTACATTTATTATGGGGAGGAGATGAGGAGAAATATAATTCTCCCTCTGCTACTACGTGAAATTGTTTATGCCAGCAGAACACAATCATAGCTGTGAAATATGGCAAGTGAGTGGTTAACAACACTTCTCAGTGTTGTAATCATACTGCCAATAATGCATTTGATGAAATCCTGTTTTTAAAATAGGGACAGCTCTTCACCAGTTCAAACTCATTAATATTTATGGTTGTTTCATGAGTTATGGTTTTAATGATTAGAATAGATTATAGAAAGAAGAGAGCTATGTTGTAACCATAGAGTAAGAGGTCAATTTATATTTAAAACTGCTGTGAAGCTACTTGTTTGCATCTTTTTTCTTTCTGTTCTATTTTTCTTTTACTTCTTTTCCATCTCTCTTTCCATTTTTTTTTCTTTTTCTCACTCTACATTAGTTTGTATCCATTTTTAATCTTTTAAAAATATTTAATAAAATTATACAAAAATGTTTTATGATTATTTCGGAGAAATGCGAAGTACACAGTTTTTGTACTAAATACATCTGGGTTATAAAGATTGCAAAAGCAAGTCTTCACACAAATGATTTTCTGCATGGACTCAGAAAGGCTATCTATTTTATACAGGCAATATCAAAAATACCTTAAGAACACAGTTGCTGTTCACAAGAAGGTTCCCTGGTTTAATGTCTCGATGCAAAATACCAGCTGAATGTAAGTATTTCAGGCCTAGAAAAAAGCAAAGCAGAACAAAAGTTCACAATCAGAACAAGCTGTGACATCAAGTCTATACCTGCAAACACTGACATATTGGAAGCCAAAATATTATTTGTTTATACCAGGGGTAGGCAACCTTGGCTCTTTTATGACTCGTGGACTTCAACTCCCAGAATTCCTGAGCCAGCATGGCTCAGCTTGGAATGCTCTCCCTTTCCCCTCAGCATGGCTGGCTCAGGAATTCTGGGAGTTGAAGTCCACGAGTCATAAAAGAGCCAAGGTTGCCTACCCCTGGTTTATACCCTCTCTGGTTCAGAAGGGTCCTGGAGAAATTTTATCTCTAGGGCTGCAAAGAATCAACACTGATTTGATGGCACATAATCAATCAGACCCAGAAGGCAGTCAACATTATTTAGTAGGTAAGGCTTTATTTCTCAATCTTGGCAACTTCAAGACATGCAGACTTCAATTCCCAGAATTCTCTAGACACCTTGCTGGGAGTAGAAGTCGCCATGATTGAGAAACACTGAGCTAAGGTAGTGTAGTAGGAGTGGGGAGACAAAGGTTTCAGTCCTTTAGGCACAAAAGCCAGCAGGGTGACCTTCGCCCAGACCCTCCCACTCAGCCCAAATCAGTATCAGGCTTTGCAACAAGCTGACCAATGAACGAAGAAAAAAAACACGTTTTTGCTTTATCTGCTGCTAAGCATCATTGTAAGAACTTGGCAAATGGAATCCATACAGAACAACAGTGGGAAGAGGCATAGTTATAGGTTCACTCAACGAACTTCAGCAGATGAAGGTGGACTTAATCACAGTCCAATACTTTAACCATTGCAATACTTTAACTATCACACTATTCAAGAAGCATAGTGAATATGCTAAGATTAAGACAAGGGAGACTCAGGTTCAACTTTTTCTTTTTTTAAAAAAAAATTGGATTAAAAAAACCTTTCCAAACTAAAGAAGCATATATATTATTGCTAATCATGGAGAGAAGCAATCTAGAACTAAGGAGAACTTTCTTGACAGTGAGAACAATAAACCAGTGGAATGGCTTGCCTTCAGAAGTTGTGGGTGCTCCATCACTGGAGGCTTTTAAAAAGTGACTGGACAACCGTTTGTCTAAAATGGTATAGGGTTTTCTGCTTAAGCAGGGGGTTGGATTAGAAGACCTCCAAGGTCCCTTCCAATTATTATTATTATTATTATTATTATTATTATTATTATTATTATTATTATTATTATTATTATTATTAATCATCGCATAGTCAGCCAGATGTTCAGACTGGATTTGGCATTTTTGTCTACCTATAGAGTCCTTCCCAAGGACCTGGGATAGGCAGATGTGGATTGTGATGGGTAAACACCTTTTATTCCAGTAATTCTGCAGCTGCTGGCCCTGGTTGCTCAGCCAACAGTCCTGAGTCCTCTAACCCATTTTTCACCAGATATCCAGGAACTCCAACATCTAGCGCGGACCTCGTTAACCCGGGCGACATCCGAGCCGGTATGGCTTTCTGAAATTTATGTCTCACCATATTTTTTATGGGAGAGACACTCTTTGTCTGACTCCTCTGATGAGACCTGTCCAGTATGGTTGAACCTCTGGCATAGCTCTCATCTTCCTCAGAGTACACAACCACATCAAGGTAGTGGGGGATTATTGGGTTATTATTATTATTATTATTATTATTATTATTATTATTATTATTATTATTATTATTATTATTATTATTATTATTATTATTATTATTATTATTATTATTATTATTATTCCAAGGTCCCTTCCAACTCTGTTATTCTGTTATGTATATAATTTTTCAATTGTAAATAGAATTCATATTATTCATATTCATATTATTCATATTATTTGAATATGAAAAGCAACACAGTATGAGTAATCCAGGAATTACTTTGCAGTTGAAAAGGTTTTTAAAAGAGTGCTTACTTGCAGGGAAAGCTTTACTTTATTTTAATTTATACGGCTCCCCTCCTCCTGCTTTTTCAATGCAGGTAGATGTCAACTTACAACCATTCCTTTAGCGACCTTTCAAAGTTACAACGGCACTGAAAAGAATGACTCACAACTGGTTCTTGCACTTAGGACTGTCACAGCATCCCCTCACTCATGTGATCGAAATTCAAGCATTTAGCAACTGGCACAAACTTATAATGGCTGCAGCATCCTGGGGTCATGTGATCACCATTTCCAACCTTCCCAGTTGACTTCTGACAAGCAAAGTCAAGTCAACAGGGAAGTTGGATTTGCTTAAAGATCACATGATTGTCCTATAACTATGCCAACCCCCCCCCACCTATTTTATGGGAAGTCCCACAAATTGGCTTCTAGTAAAATGTTCATATTACATGATCAGCAGTGGGGAAATACATTTTGCACATTGCAGTGGGGTTCCAATATATTTATTCCGCGTTAAAAATCTAAAGTAAATTACCTCTTAAAATCTGGTAAAGAAAAACTTTGACGTGATCTGAGCTGAGTGGCTGAGGAGAGACGATAATCTTATGGAGATCACTCTGCATCAGTTCTGTAACAACATATCTTTAATTGTATTCATTAAGGAAAATACAAGACAGAAAGTGGATCAGATAATTTCAGTTCCTGCAACACGCAAGAGACACCACAATAACCGCTCCTTTTCACTTCACTTAATCTGTAGGTATTTGTATGTTACAGAACCAGAAATGATTTGGACAGTTGCTAAGAATTATTTTAATCATAAGGCCCTGCTGTTTACCTCTAAGCCATTTTTTAAACTAGAGGACCATTAAAAAAAAAAAAAACCTTTGTGCTTGAGGCGGTAAATCTCTTTTTTCTTTTCAGTTACACATCACCCATTTTTCAAAAGTTGCTTTTTTTCCTTTCAGATTGGCAATTTTACATGAGAAACAAGAAAAAAAAAGTCCCAGTGATAGACCTGGACTGGCAGGAAATCGAAATCATACCAGAGAACCCGCCCACTTCTCACATGCAACATTAAAGACAGGAATGCAAGTTAAAGAGGCACCTTGGGAAAAAGCAATCGCTCCTGTCTGTTCACTTGAGTTATAACTGCTTGGATGAGTACACGATTTTCTACTGTCTCCAATAAAGTCTTTCAATATAACTGAAAGGGAGATCAAGATGTTGAGCTGGGCTCCACCTCCTGCATCAAGGCAATTGCCAGGCAAGATATCTGATGTATGATCTTGGTTGTTGACAACAGTCTGGGAGGACACAGAGCCTGAAGCAAAACCAGTGTATCTTGATTTTCAAGTATCAAGCTGTGCTTTCAGCACTGGAAGATTTTAGGACCAAGCAGTAGCGAAGAAAATAACTCTAAGCTTAAGGAAGAAAAGACAAGAGTTAGAGTTGCAAGCATAACATAAACCAGTGTTTCTCAACCTTGACCATTTTAAGGCATGTGGACTTCAACTCCCAGAATTCCACAGCCAGCAATGCTGACTGTGGAATTCTGGGAGTTGAAGTCCACATGCCTTAAAATTGTCAAGGTTGAGAAACACTGACATAAACGGAGCTGGATCAGGGGATGGGACCTGACATACAAAGATGGCGAAGATGATGACAGCATCTTTTTAATATTAGCTCCTCTGATATGGAATGGAATAGAATGCAGGGGAGGAGAGGCTAAAAACGTTCCTTTTTGGGGGGGGGGCACCTTTTAGGAATCGCGATTTTGCCTTTTTAAAACATACAACGTACAGCAAAACTGATTTTATTTAGGAAACAGAAAAGAGATGTTACATTTTAAAAAAGAAAATATGGATTGGAACAATAAATTAACACAGACACACAGATACAACGCAACAACCTGTGACCTGTTGGGCCATCATTTCAAAGCTATTTCCTTACCTAAATAGAGAAACCGAATGACCACAGGTGAGCAAAACAAAAAATCAGAGGGGGCGGGGAAGCCCTCTCACTTCTTGTTGGTTTCTCCTTTGAGGTTTTTTTGTGGAAAGTGGGCAGTGAGCATCGGAAAGCTTCCTTCCTTCCTTCCTTCCTTCCTTCCTTCCTTCCTTCCTTCCTTCCTTCCCTTTTCTCTTTCCTTTTCTTTCTCCATTCTCTACCTCCCTTACTTCTTTCTTCCTCCTTCCTCCTTTCCTTTCCTTTCCTCCCTCCCTCCTACTTCCTTCCTTCCTTCCTTCCTCACCCACCTACCCTTCCTCTTCTCAGCAGGCAGGTAAGTGGCTGCTGCCAGGTGGGAGAGAGAGCAAGGGAGTATGGTGCAAGCATAGAAGGGCTGACACTTCCAGGGACTTGTGAGAAGCTGTCAGGGAACACTGAAAATGAGGATCGTGGCTGACTGTGGATGCGCTGAAGCAGTCACAACTTCCCATATTTCATTCCCTTAGGAGTAATGGGTCCCGACATTCTTTAAGTTAGCCCATTTGATGTACTTAGTTGAAAAAGTCTTGCCCTATGATGCACCGTTTCACCCAGTTATATATTAGATACAAGAGGGTTTTGTGTGTGTGTGTGTGTGTGTGTGTGTGTGTGTGTGTTTTAAAAGCTGCTGCTGTCTTTTTTTTTAAAGTCCACTTATATACTTGCCCATTTCACAACTGTGACTCTGGGTGGCTAACAATTTGTTATACTAGCTGTATATTTTATTTATTCCTTTCTGTTTCTCAAATCTCTTTGTAAGTGGGTTGCAAAGATATATTTACAGTGAGGGGTAAACTGAGAAGTATATTCCAATGTTTTAATTGTATTTGTTCTAGAAATAGCAGAGGGAAACAATAATCACAACCAAGATTTAAGGCAGAAGGAGTAACATGCTGTCTTCTGCATGAAGAAAGTGGTAACTTCAATCCTTGATTGTGGGTTCAGAGGTATATGCACATATGAGCCTAATGGGTCCAGAGCTTTGACACAGATATGGCATACAGGTGGCTAATTATTCCTTGTGTATATCTGCATCTGAGTAGCAGACATTAATCTGAGCAAGTAATCCAGACAATATGCCAAAGAAAAGGCGAATTTAGAGAAAAAAATAAACTTTAACACTTTACTGTCCAAAGCCCATTTTTGTATGCCTGACCTCAGCCAAATATGCCTGTATTTCAAAAGCTGCAAAGAGCATTTCAAATGTATTTGCATCATGTCCATATAATAATCAAGCTGTTGCTTTTATAGCTAATTCCAGTTCTGTAGGTCATCTGTTTATGCCATGTTATGGGATGGTAAAGACATGATCCCAGCTGGGGGTCAGAGACCCTTAAAAAGTAGCAGCTCCCACCTCCCATTTATCAGCCAGACAAAGAACAGCTTCTGGGACCTTCCTTTTTTTTCCCCTGCAGGAAATAACACACAACCCTAACAACTGATTCCCCTGGGACTGCAAAAGAGAAGGAAAGCATAGAAATGTTTCGCATTAGCCAGGGCACGGTGTGATCTTGCAATGTGCGCAAAAGTTTTTTACAGTCTTAAATATTTTGAGGATCATTTGGTCAAAAACAGGGAACAGATCAGAGTGAGTGGCCTAGAATAGGGGTAGGCAACCTTAGCTCTTTTATGACTCATGGACTTCAACTCCCAGAATTCCTGAGCCAGCCAAGGTTGCCTACCCCTGGCCTAGAAGAACAGGAGGATGAGTGGCCACCACAGCAACGGTCACATAAGTGGGGCTCGAGTCTATGGCAAGAAATAATTTAAGAGAGTCAGTGGAGATTCTCAATCATCCAGGTCATAGTTGTCTCAAGGGTGTTTTTCAAACGGCAACTGGACTGTTATTTTGAGGAAGAAGAAGTTTCACTTCTCATCAAAGAGGTTTCCTCAGTTGTGACTGGATGGTGGTGGTGGTGGGGTACCTACCCTTCCATCCCCCCTCCATCCAGTCACAACTGATGAAGGGTGAGAAGTGAAATCATCATCATCTTCTTCTTCTTCTTCTTCTTCTTCTTCTTCTTCTTCTTCTTCTTCTCCTTCTCCTTCTCCTTCTCCTTCTCCTTCTCCTCCTCCTCCTCCTCCTCCTCCTCCTCTTCTTCTTCTCCTCCTCCTCCTTCTTCTTCCTCAAAAAACAGTACAGTTGCCTTTTGAAAAATCACATTTGAAACTTAAGAAACTGTTTCAGGCAAGCCCCTCTCTAGTTTACATGAAAATAAAAAAGAAGGAAGCAAGGATTTGTAAGATAAAAGTAATACTGGCTTAGATTGCATTGTTTTTTTTTAGCCTGGTCTGCCTTCAAGGTCATTCACTCTCCCTTTTACAATACAGGTCTAAATAAGTTAAATCACTTTTTTCTAGGCCATTGTAACTTTGAATGGTCACTAAATGAACAGTTGTAAGCCAAGGACTACCTGTAATTTGTTCTTTTAAACTAAGAGCCATCAACCACACTACCCCTGACTTTCTTTCTACTGGTACTGTAGCTCTTAAAACTGGATATCTGCTTAGAGCATAATCTGCCCTCCAAAAAGTTTCCTGAAACATTTAGAGATTCTGTACAGAGCATCTAGCCCCTTATAGAGGTTGTGTTAAACTCTGAGGGAAATGAATCAATGCATCCAAATGTGCACAAACAACTTTTGATACAGCTTAAAATCAGTTTTAAATGCGATCTGGGCAAACTCCATTAAAATAAAATCACTACAAATACCTCGACTTATGACTGTTTAACGACTGATCAGAGTTATAATGGCCTCTAAAAAAGGGACTTATGGCCTGTATTCACAACTCACGACCATCATACCACCCGTGGTCATGTGACTGCAATTTGAATGCTTGGCAACCAGCTCGCATTTATGACCCATTGCAGCATCCTGCAGTTACGTGATTGCAATTAGGACCTACAAAAAAACACCTCAATAGGGAAACTGGATTCACTTAACGATCACATGATTAATTTAATGACCATGGTGATTTGCTTAACAATCACCATGAAACTGGTTATAAAATCAGGTCCAAGTTCACTTATCACCGCAACATTTTTATGATGGAAATTCAGATTTCACTTATGGTTGTAAGACGAGGGCTAACTGTAAAGAGACACACTTTCCATTTCAAACTGCAACTTGTGTTACTTTTTCACTTCTCCCCGCCCACACAGGAGCACTATTTTATCCTTTCTACACTCAACTGGATGAAAAACTCTGAGGCATTGTTATTTGGGGATTTTTCTCATTATAGTCCAAAGAGTTGCACTTGACAGATTATTGTACAAAGCTAGCAGTGCCCTACCTACCAATAGTGGTGACCAAGTTTTGATACAATATGCGCCCCCAGGATTACAGGCAAAAACTATTAATGATGTTGTTGGAAACAAGAGTGGAGGACAGCTCTTCTTTCTATGTCCTTATGAGTTTGGTAGAGACCTTCATATGTTTTTGTAAGACCTTCTTATTTTCTCCAGTGTTTTAGCAAAGCCTGATAGAGAGAAAAAAATTCATAAATTTGTAGAAAGCTTATTTTTAAAGTATAACTAGATTTCACATTTAGAATCACAGCTTAAAGCAGCAATTCAGGCCCAGGGTTCAATTCCCTATTTAATGTAGGAATCCAAATAATCCAGTTCCCCAAATGGTTATCTAATCCAGAGGTCCCCAACCCCTGGTCCGTGGACTGGTACCGGGCTGCAGCATGCCAGCAACCGGGCCACAAAAACAAGCAAAGCCTTATCCACGGAATGCAGGCAGCACACAAAACCACACCCTCCTCCGGTCCACGGAAAAACCTCTCTCCACGTAACCGGTCCCTGGTGCCCAAAAGGTTGGGGACCTCTGAGCTAATCCCTGCTTCCAGTGATAGAAAATTCGTCACCTTCTTGCTAATTGCTTCCACTGATGAACTGTTCTTACCCATTAGCAAGCTTTTCCTAACAACTCAAACTGAAACCTGCCTTCCTGTGACCTATATTCTAGAACGCTACAGAATAGGTTTTGACTTCCTATTATCTGATATTCTTTCAGATACTTGAAACGTTTAACCATTACATCTCTGTTTTTCAAGGTTCTTCAGTCTTTCCTAGTTTTTGTCTTATGATCCTCACTACAGTTTCTTGGAACAAGGATGCTAGCTTCTCCTAATTGTTTTTTTTTATTTGTAATATTAGTGTTTGATGGTTGTTAGCATGTTTCTTCTTCTTTTCTTTATTTTGTATTTTAACTTTGGAAATAAAATTACAGATGTTTGCCAAAAAAATAAAGTCTTCTCTACTGCAATCGGTATAGATTTTTCATTCAACTTAAACAAGGTGAGGAAAGCATGCAGAGAATAGTGTCTAAAATTATTTTCAACCCCTTTCCAATGGCCATAGGATAGGTATATAGTATCTTCAGGAAAATTGATGTCTGTATATATGTGTGTCAACACTTCAGAAGATAGGCTGAAGATCCAGATGGATCTTGACAGACTTGAACACTGGGCCCTATCTAACAAAATACATTTAGGCAAGTGTTTTACACTTAGGCAAGAAAAACCAGATTAGGTGAAACTTGGCTCAATAACAGTAACTATGAAAGGGATCTTGGAGTCCTAGTACCATGGCTCCTCAGAACCGGTCCCCGGTGTGGTTTCGTGTGTGCTGCCTGCATCCAGCGGGTGGGGCTTCACTTGTTTGCGCAGCCTGGTTGTTGGCATGCTGTGGCCCAGTGCCAGTCCACAGACCAGGGGTTGGGGACCCCTGTCCTAGTGGACAATCACTTAAATATGAGCCAGCAGTGTGAGGCAGCAGTCAAAAAATCCAATGCAATCCTAGGCTGCATTAACAGAGGGATAGAATCAAGATCACATGAAGTATTAGTACCACTTTATAAAGCCTTAGTAAGACCACTGCATCCAGTTTTGATTGCCATATTATAAAAAAAAACGTTGAGAGTCTGGACAGAGTGTAGAAAAGAGCAACAAAGATGATTAGGGGCCTGGAGGCTAAAGCATATGAAGAACGGCTGCAGGAATTGGGTATGTTTAGTCTAGTGAAAATAATGACATGACCACAGTGTTCCAATATCTGAGGGGCTGCCCCAAAGAAGAGGGCGTCAACCTATTCTCCAAAGCACCTGAAGGCAGGACAAGAAGCAATGGATGGAAACTAATCAAGGAGAGAAGCAGCCTAGAATTAAGGAGAAATTTCCTAAAAGTGAGAACTATTAACCAGTAGAACAGCTTGCCTTCAGAAATTGTGGATGCTCCATCACTGCAGGCTTTTAAGAAGAAACTGGACAGCCACTTGTTTATAATGGTATAGGGTCTCCTGCTTGAATGAGGGTTGGACTAGAAGAGCACCAAGGTCTTTTGCAACTCTTTATTCTGTTATTATTTGCCCCTTGTGTTGCATCTGTGTGTTTGCATATGCTTTATATCATGAGACAAGGAGGGTATGTGGCTTAGAATGAATGAGTCAGCAACATCCCAAGTCTCTGACCAAATGCTTCTCCCATAGGGATGCATTGGAGGATGTTTTTAATGATTTTTTTCTTTGCAGCCCCCAGCTGCAAAGAAACTTATTTTTTAAACTTGATATTTCTTTGTCAACTTCTCCCCAATGCCAATTTTGGCCTGATCATATTTTTTTTTTCATAGACTTACACTGCTGCCTGCCTGGCAGACAGAGTCCCAAGTCTCTTTGTTCCATTTCACTTAAGAACACAGAATAACAGAGTTGGAAGGAAACTTGGAGGTCTTCTAGTCCAGCCCCCTGCTCAAGCAGAAGACCCTATACCAGTGATAGCGAACCTTTTAGAAACAGAGTGCCCAAAAACTGGCCCCACCCTCGCTCCACCCCCTGCCCCACCCCCACCCCACCTGCCTGCAGGGCCACTCACTGCCTTCAGGGCCCGTTGCAGATCACCCAGGCAGCCCAGCAGCGCCAATGGAGGCCACGCCCTTTGCCTGCGCCCCGCAGCATCAACTGTGCGTGATGGGGCATGAGGGCAGAGTTTTTTCTACGCTGCCTGGCTGCCATGGCTGCGCTGCTCCGCGTGGGCCACGCTCGGGGGCGACTCTCCTCCAGGGGGGCTGTGGGGGGAGGCGGGGCTGGGGCAACGGCACGTGTGCCCACAGAGAGGGCTCCGAGTGCCGCCTCTGTCACGCGTGCCATAGGCTCGCCAACACTGCCCTATGCCATTTCAGACAAACTTGTCCAGTCTCTTTTTGAAACCCTCCAGTGACGGAGCACCCGCAACTTCTGAAGGCAAGCTCTTTCATTGGCTGATTGCTCTCACCGTTAGTTTTAGGTTGCTTCTCTCCTTGTTATAAGTCGTAACAACTTATAACAAGGTTATAAGTTTATAACCTTATTATATAAAGTTTATAACAAGGTTGTAAGTTATAACTTGCACAGAAAGAATGAAAGTTTCCATGTATTCCATGTATTTACTTCTGGAACAGGGATTGCAATACAGTAGTCTGTACTTCACTGGGCACATGAAACGTCCTTGTTTGGCTCTCCCCATCTAAATCCTCCCCAGCTTCAGTCCCAAGCAAGATACCTCCCAGATGTCTCAACTAGTTGCCATGCCAACTAAAGCAGCTTAAATGAAATAAGGTCCTGGAATGGCCTCTGCACTGCTCTGGGTCTGCTGTGCTTTACAAAGTGTTTCAGAAGGACTCAGAGGTGCTATTAGCTTGAAGAGCGAATATCTTTTGATTGTCTCTGGACAATTTAACAAGGGCCTAGAAACAAGAGCAAAAGCAGACTTTCCTTGGAGCTTCACCACTCTAGCAGAATTTTAAATCAGCTGGCATCTGGGTAGGTCAAACGTGATGATGAGTTCTCTCCTCGTCTTACTCGCAATAAAGGTATAATTAAACAATATAATAAAAAGCAGGTTTCAGTGGATGACCTGCCTTTCGACACTTAACTCCAATTCATATTACGGCAAGAGAGCACGTGAGGTTGCTCTGGTTACAATACCTTCAAACCAAACAGCACCTCCTGGGCAGAAAATACTGACAGTAATAATTAGCAAATCGCTGCATAAAATTAGAGCCACGAAATAGCAATTTACTTCAGAACAACAGTAGCAGGGGACAATAGCAGGCCTTTAATTTGTGCTGACTCAGAAGCCAAAGAAGTCAAAGGGCTGTGCCACACTGACAAAAGCAACCCAAAGTGCAAGTGTAAGTATTGTTTCACAATTCCCTTTGCTGCAAATGAAGAATTCAGAAATATCTGCTACAGTTTCTTACCCTGGAGGGGGAAAAAAGCATATATATATATTTTTAACAAGTAAGCAGCTGGATTTACAAAATTCTGTTTTGCTCCCTGCACCTTTATTTGTTTGTTTAATGCAGCTTCACAGCAATGTCAATTCCAAAATATTCCCCAAATCCAAAAATTTTGGGTTGGGGTTTCAGTCGAGTTTGGTGATTGGGTTTCAGTTGAGTTGTAATACGGTTAACATTTTTCCTTACTGATTAAAATTTGGTACATAATGAATATGTATCAGGAAAACAGAGGGAAAATTAAAAAATGGTCATGAAGATAAAAGATTCCTCTGTATATTTTTTTTAGCCAACCCTGGCGTTACGAAGTCCTTCAGCTGTGGTTTGTTGCACTTTTGCTCAAATTTGTATAAGTGGCCCGTGCTTAATTACTACTTGTTCAGCGATTATTTGAACATACTCTGAGTGAAATTTACTGTAGGACTGGTCCTCAAAGATGGACTGTCGCGATGTTTCCACGGTCATGTGATCGCCATTTGCAACGTTTGCTTCTGGCTTTTGACAAGCAATCAGTGAGGAAACTTGTACAAGATCCCCAATAGCAACCAAATGATGTCGTGCATAATGATTGCGTGGGATTCATTAATAACAGCAACTAGAAGTGCTGTTGCCAAACAGTGCGGTCACGAGACATCACACTTTACAACCGCATCACTTAACAATTGTCTTGTTTAGCAACAGAATTTCTGGCCCCAGTTGTGGTCGTAAGTCAAGGACTACCTATATTATTATTATTATTATTATTATTCCAATTTGTATCCCGCCCTTCTCCCGAAGGACTCAGGGCGGCTCACAACATTATTAAAACAAAGAGAGACCCACACACCCCACCGAATAAAACCAAATTAAAACCAAAATTTTAGTGTTGTGTGATTAAAATTTCTAAAAAACCCAATTTAAAAATCCTCCCTAGGCCAGGCCCNAGGGGCACCCACAGAGAAGGCCCTCCCCCTGGGGGTCGCCAGCTGACACTGCTTGGCCGACGGCACCCTGAGGAGACCCACTCTGTGGGAGCGTACCGGTCTATGGGAGGGAATCTGTGGCAGAAGGCGGTCTCGGAGGTAGCCAGGTCCTATGCCATGGAGCGCTTTAAAGGTGGTAACTAACACCTTAAAGCGCACCTGGAAGGCCACTGGCACCCGGAAGGCCACTATATGTTGTTTTACTGCTGGTGCTGGTTTCAGTGGTGTTATATTTTACTCCTTTGCATGTTCTGCACTTAGAAGTAAGTACACACTACATAAGAATTACTACTTGGGCTTGGACCTTTGATTACTTACTTCAGGATGAGCTTGTGCTGTCCAGCTCAATTCTTTAACATTCCAGTCTTTAAAAAACAGAAATAATTTCAGAAAGACCACATGATCATAAACAACTTGCATAAACATCAGAGCGTAAATGCACTGCTCACTAGGCGAAAATCTGAGGATTATGGTATTATCCTGGTGATTGGGCTATTACTAGGCTTAACTATATAAGTGCTGAACTGTGTGCTATTTATGTGAAATTCAGAAATGATATGATTCAGGCAATTTTAAGAATATCGATGTTGCTTGACTGAGGAATCAGACAAACTAGATGAAATTCTCGGAGGGACAATATCTCTGCTCATCATTAGAACACATGTCATCCATTTGATTTCTGTTTGTAAAGCAGAATTATCAAAGCACAAAATATCACTTCATATCGTAGCATTTTTCCAAAGAACAGTTCAGATCTTTAAATTAGTTCTGTAACAGGTGCACAACTTTTGCTAGGCCAAGGATCATACCAGTTTTTCAACAGTAGGTTGGAGGCTGTACTGAAACAACACATAGTCTTAAGACTTTGTGGGAGTATGTCAAAGTACTATTAATATTGCTACTTTTAATTATTTAACACACCTCTCCATAGACACACACAAAATTACAATGACACCCACTTCTGAGTTGATTCTCACTTCTGAGTTGATTCTAAGTTAACTCACAAGTATATGAGCAAAGTTTATCCCCGACTTTTTCCCCCCAAGTNTTCTTCTTCTTCTTCTTCTTCTTCTTCTTCTTCTTCTTCTTCTTCTTCTTCTTCTTCTTCTTCTTCTTCTTCTTCTTCTTCTTCTTCTTCTTCTTCTTCTTCTTCTTCTTCTTCTTTTTCTCCTCCTCCTCCTCCTCCTCCTCCTCCTCCTCCTCCTTCCTCCTCCTCCTCAAAAAACAGTACAGTTGCCTTTTGAAAAATCACATTTGAAACTTAAGAAATTGTTTCAGGCAGTTTACATGAAAATAAAAAAGAAGGAAGCAGGGATTTGTAAGATAAAAGTAATACTGGCTTAGATTGCATTGTTTTTTTTTAGCCTGGTCTGCCTTCAAGGTCGTTCACTCTCCCTTTTACAATACAGGTCTAAATCAGTTAAATCACTTTTTTCTAGGCCATTGTAACTTTGAA
Organism: Protobothrops mucrosquamatus; assembly: GCF_001527695.2. Taxonomy (NCBI): domain Eukaryota; kingdom Metazoa; phylum Chordata; class Lepidosauria; order Squamata; family Viperidae; genus Protobothrops; species Protobothrops mucrosquamatus. Next base: position 126,950 of record NW_015389557.1, read on the forward strand.
TGGTCACTAAATGAACAGTTGTAAGCCAAGGACTACCCGTAATTTGTTCTTTTAAACCAAGCGCCATCAATCACACTACCCCTGACTTTCCTTCTACTGGTAGCTCTTAAAACTGGACTGCTGCTTAGAGCATAATCTGCCCTCCAAAAAGTTTCCTCAAACATTTAGAGATTTTGTACAGAGCATCTAGCCCCTTATAGAGGTTGTGTTAAGCTCTGAGGGAAAGGAATCATTGCATCCAAACGTGCACAAACAACTTTTGGTACAGCTTGAAATCAGTTTTAAATGCGATCTGGGCAAATTCCATTAAAATAAAATCACTACAAATACCTCGACTTATGACTGTTTAACGATTGATCAGAGTTATAATGGCCTCTAAAAAAGGGACTTATGGCCTGTATTCACAACTCACAACCATCATACCACCCGTGGTCATGTGACTGCAATTTGAATGCTTGGCAACCAGCTCGCATTTATGACCCATTGCAGCATCCTGCAGTTACGTGATTGCAATTAGGACCTACAAAAAAAAAACCTCAATAGGGAAACTGGATTCACTTAACGATCACATGATTAATTTAATGACACTTTCCATTTCAAACTGCAACTTGGGTTACTTTTTCACTCCTCCCCGCCCACACAGGAGCAGTATTTTATCCTTTCTACACTCAACTGGATGAAAAACTCTGAGGCATTGTTATTTGGGGATTTTTCTCATTATGGTCCAAAGAGTTGCACTAGACAGATTATTCTACAAAGCTAGCAATGCCCTACCTACCAATAGTGGTGACCAACTTGTGATAGCAATATACGCCCCCAGGATTACAGGCAAAAAATATTAATGATGTTGTTGGAAACAAGAGTGGAGGACAGCTCTTCTTTCTATGTCCTTCTTATGAGGTTGGTAGAGAGAACTTCATATGTTTTTGTAAGTGTTTTAGCAAAGCCTGATAGAGAGAAAAAAAATCATAAATTTGTAGAAAGCTTATTTTTAAAGTATAACTAGATTTCACATTTAGAATCACAGCTTAAAGCAGCAATTCAGGCCCAGGGTTCAATTCCCTATTTAATGTAGGAATCCAAATAATCCAGTTCCCCAAATGGTTATCTAATCCAGAGGTCCCCAACCCCTGGTCCGTGGACCGGTACTGGGCTGCAGCATGCCAGCAACCGGGCCACACGAACAAGCAAAGCCTTATCCACGGAATGCAGGCAGCACACAAAACCACACACCCCTCCGGTCCACGGAAAAACCTCTCTCCACGTAACCGGCCCCTGGTGCCCAAAAGGTTGGGGACCTCTGAGCTAATCCCTGCTTCCAGTGATAGAAAATTCGTCACCTTCTTGCTAATTGCTTCCACTGATGAACTGTTCTTACCCATTAGCAAGCTTTTCCTAACAACTCAAACTGAAACCTGCCTTCCTGTGACCTATATTCTAGAACGCTACAGAATAGGTTTTGACTTCCTATTATCTGATATTCTTTCAGATACTTGAAACGTTTAACCATTACATCTCTGTTTTTCAAGGTTCTTCAGTCTTTCCTAGTTTTTGTCTTATGATCCTCACTACAGTTTCTTGGAACAAGGATGCTAGCTTCTCCTAATTGTTTTTTTTAATTTGTAATATTAGTGTTTGATGGTTGTTAGCATGTTTCTTCTTCTTTTCTTTATTTTGTATTTTAACTTTGGAAATAAAATTACAGATGTTTGCCAAAAAAATAAAGTCTTCTCTACTGCAATCGGTATAGATTTTTCATCCAACTTAAACAAGGTGAGGAAAGCATGCAGAGAATAGTGTCTAAAATTATTTTCAACCCCTTTCCAATGGCCATAGGATAGGTATATAGTATCTTCAGGAAAATTGATGTCTGTATATATGTGTGTCAACACTTCAGAAGATAGGCTGAAGATCCAGATGGATCTTGACAGACTTGAACACTGGGCCCTATCTAACAAAATACATTTAGGCAAGTGTTTTACACTTAGGCAAGAAAAACCAGATTAGGTGAAACTTGGCTCAATAACAGTAACTATGAGAGGGATCTTGGAGTCCTAGTGCCATGGCTCCTCAGAACCGGTCCCCGGTGTGGTTTTGTGTGTGCTGCCTGCATCCAGCGGGTGGGGCTTCACTTGTTTGCGCAGCCTGTTGGCATGCCGCGGCCCAGTGCCAGTCCACAGACCGGGGGTTGGGGACCCCTGTCCTAGTGGACAATCACTTAAATATGAGCCAGCAGTGTGAGGCAGCAGTCAAAAAATCCAATGCAATCCTAGGCTGCATTAACAGAGGGATAGAATCAAGATCACATGAAGTATTAGTACCACTTTATAAAGCCTTAGTAAGACCACTGCATCCAGTTTTGATTGCCATATTATAAAAAAAAAACGTTGAGAGTCTGGACAGAGTGTAGAAAGGAGCAACAAAGATGATTAAGGGCCTGGAGGCTAAAGCATATGAAGAACGGCTGCAGGAATTGGGTATGTCTAGTCTAGTGAAAATAATGACATGACCACAGTGTTCCAATATCTGAGGGGCTGCCCCAAAGAAGAGGGGGTCAACCTATTCTCCAAAGCACCTGAAGGCAGGACAAGAAGCAATGGATGGAAACTAATCAAGGAGAGAAGCAGCCTAGAATTAAGGAGAAATTTCCTAAAAGTGAGAACTATTAACCAGTAGAACAGCTTGCCTTCAGAAATTGTGGATGTTCCATCACTGCAGGCTTTTAAGAAGATACTGGACAGCCACTTGTTTATTATGGTATAGGGTCTCCTGCTTGAATGAGGGTTGGACTAGAAGAGCACCAAGGTCTTTTGCAACTCTTTATTCTGTTATTATTTGCCCCTTGTGTTGCATCTGTGTGTTTGCATATGCTTTATATCACGAGACAAGGAGGGTATGTGGCTTAGAATGAATGAGTCAGCAACATCCCAAGTCTCTGACCAAATGCTTCTCCCACAGGGATGCATTGGAGGATTTTTTTAATGATTTTTTTCTTTGCAGCCCCCAGCTGCAAAGAAACTTATTTTTTAAACTTGATATTTCTTTTGTCAACTTCTCCCCAATGCCAATTTTTGCCTGATCATATTTTTTTTCATAGAGTTATACTGCTGCCTGCCTGGCAGACAGAGTCCCAAGTCTCTTTGTTCCATTTCACTTAGAACACAGAATAACAGAGTTGGAAGGAAACTTGGAGGTCTTCTAGTCCAGCCCCCTGCTCAAGCAGAAGACCCTATACCAGTGATGGCGAATCTTTTAGAAACCGAGTGCCCAAAAACTGGCCCCACCCTCGCTCCACCCCCTGCCCCATCCCCACCCCGCCTACCCGCAGGGCCACTCACCGCCTCCAGGGCCCGTCGCAGATCACCCAGGCAGCCCAGCAGCGCCATGGAGGCCACGCCCTTTGCCTGCGCCCCGCAGCATCAACTGTGCGTGATGGGGCATGAGGGCAGAGTTTTTTCTATGCTGCCTGGCTGCCATGGCTGCGCTGCTCCGCGTGAGCCATGCTCGGGGGCGACTCTCCTCCAGGGGGGCTGTGGGGGGAGGCGGGGCTGGGGCAACGGCATGTGTGCCCACAGAGAGGGCTCCGAGTGCCGCCTCTGGCACGCGTGCCATAGGTTCGCCAACACTGCCCTATGCCATTTCAGACAAACTTGTCCAGTCTCTTTTTGAAACCCTCCAGTGACGGAGCACCCGCAACTTCTGAAGGCAAGCTCTTTCATTGGCTGATTGCTCTCACCGTTAGTTTTAGGTTGCTTCTCTCCTTGTTATAAGTCGTAACAACTTATAACAAGGTTATAAGTTTATAACCTTATTATATAAAGTTTATAACAAGGTTGTAAGTTATAACTTGCACAGAAAGAATGAAAGTTTCCAGGTATTCCATGTATTCACTTCTGGAACAGGGATTGCAATACAGTAGTCTGTACTTCACTGGGCACATGAAACGTCCTTGTTTGGCTCTCCCCACCTAAATCCTCCCCAGCTTCAGTCCCAAGCAAGATACCTCCCAGATGTCTCAACTAGTTGCCATGCCAACTAAAGCAGCTTAAATGAAATAAGGTCCTGGAATGGCCTCTGCACTGCTCTGGGTCTGCTGTGCTTTACAAAGTGTTTCAGAAGGACTCAGAGGTGCTATTAGCTTGAAGAGCGAATATCTTTTGATTGTCTCTGGACAATTTAACAAGGGCCTAGAAACAAGAGCAAAAGCAGACTTTCCTTGGAGCTTCACCACTCTAGCAGAATTTTAAATCAGCTGGCATCTGGGTAGGTCAAACGTGGTGATGAGTTCTCTCCTCATCTTACTCGCAATAAAGGTATAATTAAACAATATAATAAAAAGCAGGTTTCAGTGGATGCCCTGCCTTTCGACACTTAACTCCAATTCATATTACGGCAAGAGAGCACGTGAGGTTGCTCTGGTTACAATACCTTCAAACCAAACAGCACCTCCTGGGCAGAAAATACTGACAGTAATAATTAGCAAATCGCTGCATAAAATTAGAGCCACGAAATAGCAATTTACTTCAGAACAACAGTAGCAGGGGACAATAGCAGGCCTTTAATTTGTGCTGACTCAGAAGCCAAAGAAGTCAAAGGGCTGTGCCACACTGACAAAAGCAACCCAAAGTGCAAGTCTAAGTATTGTTTCACAATTCCCTTTGCTGCAAATGAAGAATTCAGAAATATCTGCTACAGTTTCTTACCTTGGAGGGGGAAAAAAGCATATATATATTTTTTAACAAGTAAGCAGCTGGATTTACAAAATTCTGTTTTGCTCCCTGCACCTTTATTTGTTTGTTTAATGCAGCTTCACAGCAATGTCAATTCCAAAATATTCCCCAAATCCAAAAAATTGGGTTGGGGTTTCAGTCCAGTTTGGTGATTGGGTTTCAGTTGAGTTGTAATATGGTTAACATTTTTCCTTACTGATTAAAATTTGGTACATAATGAATATGTATCAGGAAAACAGAGGGAAAATTAAAAAATGGTCATGAAGATAAAAGATTCCTCTGTATATTTTTTTTAGCCAACCCTGGCATTACGAAGTCCTTCAGCTGTGGTTTGTTGCACTTTTGCTCACATTTGTATAAGTGGGCCTTGCTTAATTACTACTTGTTCAGCGATTATTTGAACATACTCTGTCTGGGACTGGTCCTCAAAGGTGGGCTGTCATGTTTCCACGGTCATGTGATCGCCATTTGCAACGTTTGCTTCTGGCTTTTGACAAGCAATCAGTGGGGAAACCTGTACAAGATCCCCAATAGCAACCAAATGATGTCGTGCATAATGATTGCGTGGGATTCATTAATAACAGCAACTAGAAGTGCTGTTGCCAAACAGTGCGGTCACGAAACATCACACTTTACAACCGCATCACTTAACAATTGTCTTGCTTAGCAACAGAATTTCTGGCCCCAGTTGCGGTCGTAAGTCAAGGACTACCTATATGTTGTTTTACTGCTGGTGCTGGTTTCAGTGTTGTTATATTTTACTTCTTTGCATGTTCTGCACTTAGAAGTAAGTACACACTACATAAGAATTAGTACTTGGGCTTGGACCTTTGATTACTTACTTCAGGAGGAGCTTGTGCTGTCCAGCTCAATTCCTTAACATTCCAGTCTTTAAAAAACAGAAATAATTTCAGAAAGACCACATGAGCATAAACAACTTGCATAAACATCAGAGCGTAAATGCACTGCTCACTAGGCGAAAATCTGAGGATTATGGTATTATCCTGGTGATTGGGCTATTACTAGGCTTAACTATATAAGTGCTGAACTGTGTGCTATTTATGTGAAATTCAGAAATGATATGATTCAGGCAATTTTAAGAATATCGATGTTGCTTGACTGAGGAATCAGACAAACTAGATGGAATTCTCGGAGGGACAATATCTCTGCTCATCATTAGAACACGTGTCATCCATTTGATTTCTGTTTGTAAAGCAGAATTATCAAAGCACAAAATATCACTTCATATCGTAGCATTTTTCCAAAGAACAGGTCAGATCTTTAAGTGAGTTCTGTAACAGGTGCACAGCTTTTGCTAGGCCAAGGATCATACCAGTTTTTCAACAGTAGGTTGGAGGCTGTACTGAAACATCACATAGTCTTAAGACTTTGTGGGAGTATGTCAAAGTACTATTAATATTGCTACTTTTAATTATTTAACACACCTCTCCATAGACACACACAAAATTACAATGACACCCACTTCTGAGTTGATTCTCACTTCTGAGTTGATTCTAAGTTAACTCACAAGTATATGAGCAAAGTTTATCCCCGACTTTTTCCCCCCAAGTGTAAGAATACAGCCAATAAAAACAGTATTATGTATAAACTGGTTTCAATTTAAGAAATTACAAATCTCCAACTTAAATCAAAATAGTCCAAAGTCACAGCAATATTAATGTAAAAGAAGAAAGTGATTGAACTCCATGTCTGGGGATTGAGAGCCAATGTGATGCAGAGTTTAAGGTTTGGGACTTAAGGCCCAGTCTTCAGTACTTTAAGTCACAAACATTCACTGCTTAACTTTGGATGGGCTCTTTCTCTACCTTGATCATTGAGCAGGATTATTCCTTGCTTGGCCAATAAAGAATTCCTATTCCTATACCTATTCCTATTCCTATTCTATTCTATTCAACAAAGAAGACCTTGAGTTCCTGGAGAAAAGGTAGGACAGAAATCTAAGATAAATAGATGATGATTGTAGAAGTGGATTAACTCAAGAGCAATAAAAGAAACGAAAATAAAATACAGAATTAGCTTCAGCAACCATGGAAGATAAATTGCTAGAGCCTTTGCAGTGGAATGAAGGGGTTTCCTGAGACAGGAGAAATGTGTAAAAAAGGTAACATAATTGGAGTTGTGCTTTAATTCAAAGCTTTGCATAAAAGTTTCATAACCAAAAACGTATCACAATAAATGTAGTTCAGACATTAATAACTGCACATATAGCACAGTTGGGTATTTTATGTAAACCATAATTTTCATATTACATCTTCCTTTTTTTTTCCAGAAGCTGTAGGGCTGACTGATTAAGATTCACTTTCTAACCAGGCAATGTTATTTCAGCTACGCTAATTTTTCAAGCATGTTTATTCATCTCCATTTTATCTTGCTATATAGTCACTAGGTCAGTGGTTCTCAACCTGTGGGTCGGGACCCCATTTGGGGTCGATCAATCATTTCACGGGGGTCACCAAGCAAGGCTGTCCGCCATTTTTTTTGTCCGCCATTTTTTTTGTCCGCCATTTTTCCCCCTTTTCCGGCGGGTGCCTTACCTCCCTTGCGCTGGGCCAGCTGGTGGTCGGCCTGCTCCGTCTCTGCTGCTTGCCAGCTACGCCTCGGCCAGCGCAGGGGGCAGAACCACACATGCGCGGCGCTCCCGGGCAGGGAAAGTCCTCGACTTACGACCGGTTGGGTACTCCTCGACTTACGACCGGTTTAGTCCTCGACTTACGACTGGTTTAGTCCTCGACTTACGACCGATTGGGGTCGCGGCATTAAAAAGGTTGAGAACCACTGCACTAGGTGAGCTCAAAAATTCACTACTAGAGCACTTTAGTGATTACATTTTAAAAAATACTGTAATGGCGTCATTCCCCAGGCTTGATCAGATATGGCAAGCTAAATTTTTAGATGCATTTTCCTATCTACATCTCTTCTATATACATTTATGCATTAATTTAAATTTGCAACAACCATTTACTTTTTGGAATAAATATTGGTTCCAGATCACTGGGCTCCAGGTGCTGTAAAAACCCTGTTCAATCTCCTGGAAGTCAAGCTCTACCTGTCCACCACCTTCTACCTAAAATCAGATAGGGAGGCAGAATAGACTAACAGTGTACTACAACAGTACCTCAGTTACTATGCTAGCTACCAACAGAACAACTGAGCTCAACTTCTACCCTTCAGAGAATTTCCTTACAATAGGTCTGTGACATATTCTTGACCTAGTCTCTGGTAAGCTGTTTCCTTCTGATTACGTACTGAAGGACTCAGCTTACAACTCCTCTTTAGTCTCCAGTAAGCTGTCATATACATGCATACAATTCCTACTCCACTCATGTTGTCTCTCCCATCTACACTTGTACTTGCTGTTTCTCCAGTCGCATTTTCCTGACACCTTCTCAAGCCTCACTGCAAATGTACCACTTCAACTGCCTGTATCCATCTCCTTGCTTCCCCATTGCTGCATTTACTACAAAGCCCCCGTGCCTAGCATCTCTCCTAGCACCTTTGCAAGTCCCCATTTAGCAACTGCCACATTTAGTGACTGTTCGTAGTTACAGTGGTGATAAAAAAATAGCTTTGTAACCAACCTTAAGCTTTATGACCTTTGCAGGTCTGTAATGCAAAGGAAAGCTGAAGTAAAATAATAAGCACAGCCAGTTTCACGTAGCTATCACTTCACTTAATGACCAAGTTGTTGGTCCCAATTATGGTCACGGAATTTGTGTTTGCAAAGATTCAAACTCAAATGATTAATACATGTTAATAACGGGGGGAGGTGAATAGTTTTACATCAATGGCAGTGACTTTTTCTGTCTGTCAGTTTAGTTCAATGATATGAATAGCAAAAAGTCATAAATATGCCAGTGTCTCTATGAAATTATTTTCATCTGGCTGCCTCTTTCCTTCCATTAAAAAAAAAATACTTATACAGTACAATACTCTACAGGTAAATGTCCGTGACAACATCAGCTTTATTTGTTTGCCTTAGGCAGAAATTTATTTTAAGTGGGAATAGCCATTTTGTGGAGCTTGTACACAATTTTATAAAGCCCCTGAGAAGCAAATCAACAATTATGAGAAAGGTATCAGCATAAAAAAGCAACTGGATCCAACAAAAAAGACATTGCATACTCCTTTTAATAGGAAATTCCGGCCTCTGCCTTTGTTTTTTTCTTTCAGTATGACATTTCTACCATTCCTTGGACAAGATAGGATCACGGGATGCTACATTACAGTGATAGAGATCAAAATAGCTCAGTAATTGTATGTACTAGAGGTTTTCAGGCTCTGTGGACTGCTACATTTTAATTAAACTATACAAATGGACATCATATTTAGTCGTGGGAGTAAATACTTCAGCACGGAAAGGGCAACAAACAAAAGGAAAGGAAAGTGGATTTTACTCTGCTCGTCATTGCTGGCTATAAGGGGTGGTGGTGCTTATCTCCGTTTTGAGGCCATGAGCCAGGCTGTCTGAAGACACATTTGCACAATCAGGTGCCTAGCATGACGCTGTGGAGTGCTGTTGCCTCTTCACTGAAGTGGGACCTATTTATCTATTTGCATTTGCATGCTTTTGGACTGCTAGGTGGGCAGGAGCTAGGCCAGTGGTAGTGAACCTATGGCACACGTGCCAGAGGCGGTGCTCGGGGGCCCCTCTGTGGGCACACACGCCATGCCCCAGAGATGGCAACCGTCCTCTTCAACCAGCTGTCTGCTAACTTGCTGAGGTCCCACGTGGCCGGATGCATCCCAGCACCCATGCACTTGCTGGCCTTTGTGTGCGGGGGCTGATGGTGTCAGGCAGCAGCCACCCCGGCCCCTGACTTCCCTTACCCTGCGACATGGCACCCCCACCCTGCCTCGCCTCACCCCACAGAACCAGCCTCCTGCCCACCACCCCACCTGCCAGAGACCCCTGGATCTCCCCCAACCCTGCCGAGCCCCCACGGGCGTCCCTCCCCAGGAGCAACATCGAGCTGGCCATGCTCACCCTGGCAACGCCCACCCATCTGCCATGACCACTGTAGCCACGCCCACCCAGCGGGCCACGCCCACCTGGCAATACATAAGTGGGTTTTGGGTTGAAGTTTGGTCACTCGGTCTCTAAAAGGTTCGCCATCACTGAGCTAGGCGAAGAGGGGAGTTCACCGCACTGCACAATACTCAGGTCATGAACCCGGGCTGTCAGCTTTCTAGCTGACAAGCTCAGTGTTTTAACTGCAGAGCTATTGTACCACCCACTTGTACAACTTCCTTCAGAAGGAACAAGAGGTCTCCAAATGTCTATCAAATACAGAAGTTGCTTTTCCCCCCCCCCCAAAAAAAATACACTTTCACATGTTAAAACAAACTATGCTCATGCAGTACATTCAGTACATCGGGGGGGGGGGGGAATCACTCTTAACTTTGGTTCCTTTCATTTCTTCGCTTCTAATTGTTTTTTATACTTCATATAAACCTTGGACTGTATTTTTTGTTCCTTTCTCTAAATATTTCTATATGTATGTCCCTTTTGTTTTTAGAAAGCAATTTTCCTTTTGAGCATTATTTTCCTGGTCTATTTTTGCATACCTCTTTTTCAGTGCAGATATGTATTACATAAATAGAAGTGAGATTGCAGAGTTCATACTGCTTTAAAAGTAAATAAAGTTCAGATTAAAATGAGAATATATCTCTTTCTTTTTCTCATCTGTTTTTTTAAATTTCCCTCCAGAATCTAGAAAGACAGAGAGCACAAATAGCAATGTATTTAGCCATTACAGTATAAAGGTCTCCAAACACACTTTTTCAATCTAGCTATGAGGCATTTTGTCACTGAGTGTTCTTAGTGTTCAAATTTTTCTAAAAACTTTTGTTTTGCTATAAAATGAATCTTAGCAAAGTGTTTCTGAAAAAAAGAAAGGAGCACACATTAAAAATTCTTTTGTCTACTCCTAGTTTTTTTCTGAAATAAGACATAAAGATTTTCCAAACATTTTTTTAGCAGTATCTATTTTAAATTAGTTCTAAATATAGTAAAAGATTAACTGGATGAATATAAGATGGCTGCTGTCATTTAGATTTTTAAGCTGATAAACTTCCTAAGAGGAACAAACAAATCTTATTTAAATCAGTGTCCTTGGCTGGGTGGTGTACCCCTAGATCTGAAATGCATAAAAAGAAATAATAGCAAGTTCAGATTTACTGAGATGCTAGGGTTTTTAAAAAAGAAGAAAAGCTAAAGAATTAGTATTACTCATTTCTGCATTAAAACTTTTTGAATGAACACGAACAAAGAAAAGGTTATTTAAGTATAATGATAACACCTGATAATTCATTAATTGCATGCCTGCTATATGTCTATGTTCTTAGATACACTTTAACTAGAGGAAGTGAAGACTGAATCAAAGTGCAGAGTTTTCAACACTAGTTATCCATAAATCTTTTATGTTATATAATATTTATATTATGCCAACAGCTCTTTAAAACTTCAGTTTTAAAACTTAAGAATCAAATAGTTGCGATTTAGCAAAGTATTGCTGATTGCGAATTACTTGTGGCCAGTTTAAAAAGAATTAATATTTATTATGAGCCGTGGTGGCGCAGTGGTTGGAATGCAGATTTGCAGGCTGACTCTGCCCATTGCCAGGAGTTTGATCCTAACCAGCTCAAGATTGACTCAGCCTTCCCATTCTTCCAAGGTCGGTAAAATGAGGACCCAGATTATTCGGGGCAATATGCTGACTCTGTAAACCACTTAGAGAGGACTGTAAAGTACTATGAAGTAGGGTATATAAGTCTAAGTGCTATTGCTATTGCTATTATTTCATTTGTCTGGTTGATTTACATATTTTTTTCCAAAAGCACAATACAGTTTACCTAATATTTTATCCTCCATTTTTTCTAACATCCTTGAGATACAAGATGCTAAAACAGAATGGGTTTTCCAAAGTCTCTCAGGGGGCTTCCATGATTGAGGATGGACATGGGTCTCCTTGGTCCAGGTCCAGTAACTCAGTTATTACACCATGCTGGTGAGAATATTTATGAAAAATAAATCAGATCAATATTTTGACATTATTCTGGCAATGGAGCCTCTATTTTTCCGCAATCCTCTCAACTCAAAAGTGGAAAGGAGTATAAATTGGGAAAAGCCACAAAAGGGCAAACCCTTTCTTGAAAGTTTAGAACCCAACTGAATTGATATAATCCTGGCCATAATCTAAAGCAGAAGCATTCTGAAGAACTGAAACGAGTTACTAGTGAAATCCCTAAAGCTAATCTGTGTACCCACATTTCTAGATCAAAGTTGTACATTGAGAGGAGAGAAATAACATTTCTGGAAATGTAGAAGCTATGGGTATGAGGAAGTAATTTCATATTGTTTATACAATATGAACAATGTTATAGATAGTCCTCGACTTACAACTACAATTGATCCCAAAATTTTTGTTGCTAAGTGAGACAGTTAAGTGAACTTTGCCCCATTTTACAATCTTTCTTGCCACAATTCTTAAGTGAATCACTGCAGTTGATAAATTAGTAACATGGTTAATTGAACCACTCTTCCCTACTGACTTTGCTTGTCAGAAGGTCGCAAAAGGTGACCACATGACTCCAGGACACTGCAACTGTCATAAATGTGAGCCAGTTGCCAAGCGTGCGAATTTTGATCATGTGACGATAGGGATGTTGCAACAAATGTAAGTGTGAAACATGGTCATAAGTCACTTTTTTGTAACTTTTGTAACAGTTCACTAAACGAACTGTTGTAAATCGAGGACTACCTGTATAAAATTGTTATATATAGAAATATATACAATACATTTCTTATGCTTTAACATAAAATGCAGCACTGAACTAAAAGGACATTCAAACTGCTCTGACATATTTATGACTTTTGAGGGACAATCCTCACAGCCCTCATAATTGTCCCTGCCTTCCTGCAGAATTTTACCTGTATTTATCTGAGAGCAATGAGATTTAAACTATAGGACAGCTGTTTTTGTTTTATATAAGCAAAGGGCAGGTGCAGAATGTTTGTTTCTCAGATCTCTAATCTAGATCAAAGGTTATCCTAAGCAAGAGAGCAGCAATTTACAAGGAAGCAAGGGCACGGGATCTTTCTGCAATGAGGATGGGAATACATAAGAATACCTGGGAATATATTTCAGAATTTAGTATTATATAAATGAAAATTGAATCCTAATCTTAAAAACATTCCAGTTTTTTCATATATTTTACAGGATTTTTTTAAGGGTCCTTCAAAATTTCCATTGGACAAAAGTCCAGAGTTAGGGCTGTAGCAGCTTCATACTCTGTGTTATTTAATAAAAAATAAATACTATATTCTGGCATTGAAAGAAACTTACAAATAACCTGAATGTACATTTCAAGACATGCCTGTAACAATCCTCTCCACCATCTATGCGTATACACCAAATTACTACATGAGCATTTGCACATTGGAAGGCATTAATTTGCAGTCATTTTCCAAATACCTTTCACCACGATTGAAAGATAAATCTGGGAGAAAATCTCAAAGCTGGTTGACATATTCAATTCTTGTAATAATAATCACAAATTTCTATACATGCCCTCTAATTCCTTCTTTCAGCAGCCGATTCTTATAACAATGTTTTTCTAGATGGTCTATAACAGCTGGCCTCCATTATCACCTTTCCAGATGCTAAGGATCAAGACGAAAAGTCCAAAATCTGCAGGTAATTTTACAAACTAGAATTAATTACACCTACCTCAGTGACATTATTTATTTAACATTTAGGATACATTTCTTCAAAGTAGTCGATGTGTGGTGGCTGGAGTATGTCGAGAGCGGAGAGTACCTAGGAAATAAGATGGAAGCTGATTTATTACCAAAGCCTCATTTTACAGAAGGAAAAGAAGGAACGAAGGATAAATATCTTCAGTTTTCAACTATATCTTTGATGGTGGGAAGGGTGATATAAACTTTGGAAACCTGAGACAGAAACTCACCAATGGAAAGAGCAACGCTGATTTTTTATCATAGCAGATTCAAGGATTTAATAAGGTCAGTGTTTAGATTCCAAAAAAATAATCATCATCATACAACCGGCTACATTTATTTAGTTATTTATTATACCATCTAATACATTATTTATTATAAGATATTAAATGTGTTATCATGTATTATCAAATATATTATCTAATATAATAAATAATTAAAACTTTTTCAAATGAAATGCTCAGTTGAATGCACAAGATCAAAGACTGCTGAAGCAAAGTAAAAACATATTAGTTAACTTTCAAATAAACCCTCAGAACAATTCAGGTAAAACTCCACATTTATTTGGCTGACTTAATCTGATTGGGCAGGAATACAGTCTACTACCCATGGGTGGATCCTCCATCTCCAGTGCTGGAGAAACTCCACATTTATTTGTTTGTTTGTTTGTTTGTTTGTTTGTTTGTTTGTTTGTTTGTTCGTTCATTCATTCATTCATTCATTCAATCATTCATAAAATTTATTGGCTGCCCTAATTTATTTATTCATTTAACTACCCGTGACAACAAATTAAACATTTCTGTGTTGAAAAAGTATAGGTTACAAGTAATAATGGTCCTTAAAGTAATCTGAAATAAAATGATTTAAAGCTTTAAAAATTAGAACCACCCTTTTGAATTGGTCTCAGAGACACGCTAGGAAACACAGCTGGCATTAATATTTATATCTTATGAGTCAACAAAATAAGCTCCAGAACTGACAGTCTGATCAATGAGTAGGCAATCCGATATTTTGCATCCCTACATGGTAGCATGGACAATAGTATACTGGGACATTTTTTTTAATTTCTGGTATGATACGAGAGTGCCACATAAAACATTAGATACATCCACTCCGTACTGAAAAACCTGAACAGGCGGAATTCATTTCTGAATTTTTTGAATTTCAACTGCTTCACATTCTTTTTATATTATAGCACTAGTGAAAATTAATTAAAATTTGTCATTAGGCAATCATGATAAGATAGACTCAGCTGCTAAAGAAATCTCTGATTGCTGGTTAGACTATGTACAGTATATGAGAGATGGAACATTTTGCTTGATTCCACATCTGGAACAGCGAGCTTTCAATTGTCCTCCTTATTCAGTAAACGGAGGATAGTGCTCACAAAGAGGGCCTAACTATGATGTCATTCCAATTGTCTCTCTCACAATAATCTCTGAATATTGGTGAAATCCTGTATTCAAGTAAATAATAAGTAACTAATTCAGATGGGCTTTTGAACTGATTGTATTTGGAATTCTTGATTATATTTGGAATTCTGAATTCACAACTGGTGCTTACCCTTGTTTTTCAGGCATTCCTGTTCCCTAATAATAACTTGCTGAATTTCAAGTAATGACATCATTACTTTAAAAAGATGTTGTGTTTTGGCAATTGGCACACCTTTTTTTTAAATTAACTATTTCTAGATTTGGGGCAGAAAGATCCAAAATCTTTTTCTTTCTTATGGCTGGGCTTGGTAGAAGGAATAAGAAGTTTCCTAATCAGGAGATTCAGACTGACTGATTGTAACCTACTGTAATCATTTTTTGCTAGGGAATTCACAGAAGGAGTTTTCTGTTGAGTTACAAGCTGGAAGAACAGTTAAGGAAACAGTAGTCTGAAACATATGTAGACTACCAGATTGCCTTTTCAGCATTCCTTCCAAAATGTACATTAAAATATCCCCCTTATTACAAAGTAATAAATAATAAGAACAGTTGTTCTGGCTTAACCTCTCTCTGCAAAGTGGAGGAAATCCTTACAAGGAAAGCATATGCAACAAAGAAAAACTTTTTTTGATTTGGCAGAAATGTGTTTTGATTCCAGTGTCTGCAGTACATATGTTTAATTTCTCAAGACATTGTGTCTTAGTTCTTTAATCACTGCAGCTTTTATATTTCAATTTGTATAATCTGTTTTATTGGGTTGCTTCACCTGTAACTACCTGGTTTTCCACCAGCTGGAGTTTATAGTTGGTTTTGACAGTGTTGCTACCTCTACAAACTATGTCTATTTATGGTAGGCTTTCTTATTGATAGTGCCAGAAAACAGCATAGATTTCATACTTGCAGTGATTGTGTTAGGTGACTGTTATCATGAAAGTGATGACCACCACATGACTGATTAGTTTTAAAAAGAAATGAAATATCCCCTGGCATGAGGTCTGGATGAAATTCCCAAAGAAAGGAGAGAAAATGAGAGAAAGCATAACAATTCAGTAAAATAGGAATAATGAATTCTGGGTGTTTTCCCCCCTTTCATACATACATACATATATTGGTGGTAAAATTGGGGCCAGTCATGTAGTGACCTCTTTTATGACTGCCACGACTTACAACAGTAATTGCCAGGTTCATGGACATTCTCAGTCATCCAGGTCATGGTTGTCCCAAAGGTGATTTTTCAGGAGGCAAAGGGGATAGGACAACTTCACCGCATCAAAGGGACGATGGACAGGGCCATCTACTGTCAAATCTTGGATGAGAACCTCCTTCCCTCAGCCAGGGCATTGAAAATGGGTCGTGGATGGGTATTCAGGCATGACAATGACCAAAAACACACGGCAAGGCAACAAAGGAGTGGTTGAAGAAGAAGCACATTAAGGTCCTGGATTGGCCTAGCCAGTCTCCAGACCTTAATCCCATGGAAAATCTGTGGAGGGAGCTGAAGGTTCGAGCTGCCAAATGTCAGCCTTGAAACCTTAATGACTTGGAGAGGCTCTACAAAGAGGAGTGGGACAAAATCCCTCCTGAGATGTGTGCAAACCTGGTGGCCAACTACAAGAAATGTCTGACTTCTGTGATTGCCAACAAGGGTTTTGCCACCAAGTACTAAGTCATGTTTTGCGAAGGGGTCAAATACTTATTTCACTCATTAAAATGCAAATCAATTTGTAACTTTTTTGAAATGCATTTTGTTGCTGTTGTTCTGTCTCTCACTGTTTAAATAAACCTACCATTAAAATTATAGCCTGATCATTTCTTTGTCACTGGGCAAACGTACAAAATCAGCAGGGGATCAAATATTTTTTCCCCTCACTGTATGCACTTTGGGATGAATACCCTTCAAATGGTGCAGGAGTATGAATGGATTTCCAGAAAACACTGCAGACTACAGGAACAGTTTGCGCTTCGGTTTGAGATGCAGACAACACAGACTCATCCCCAACAGCATGCGTCTGTCTTCAACAATGAAGGCACACGGGGTAAAAAACATCCTGCAGCCAAGAAGGCTCCACACACATTTGCACTACTCAGGTGACCCTGAGGACACAAGTAAACCTCCAAATGGCCTGAACGACTCTCTAAAAGAGTGCAAATGTCCAGCTGTCTGCAAGGAACATAAATCCTTCCATTCCCCACCATCCAGTCACAGCTGAAGAAGCTTCTTGGATGAGAAGTGAAACGTCTTCAAAGAAAAACAAGAAAGTCCAGTTGCCTCCTGAAAAAGCACCTTTGGGACAATTGCTAGGTTCAATTACAATAGGGCCACCTGTATTAATATTTTATTAATATTTTATTTCGGGAGTGGCATGTTGGATAGAACTACTTATTCCATGGTGACACAGTGATTACAATACAGTATTGCAGGCTAACTCTGTCCACAGCCTGGAGTTCGATTGTGACCAGCTCAAGGTTGACTCATCCTCCATCCTTCCAAGGTTGGTAAAATGAGGACCCAGATTGTTGGGGGCAAGATGCTGACTCTATAAACTGCCCAGAGAATTCTGTAAAGCACTATAGGGCAGTATATAATTTTATGTGTTCCTGCTCTTGCTATTTAAGGTTAGCCACTTGACAACCATTCACAAATGAAACTTATAAGTACTTTCCCAATATCTGTTCTTATTCTAAAATGGGCCAACCCAGAACTGTAAGTATTGCATTTATATATTCAGTAACCTTGTCAAAATCCAATTGAGTAAAATCACTAACTATATTTTAGTTATATTTTACAAAGAAAGTTTTTTCCTTATTTAGAATATATCATAGTTGGTTTCTTAAAATGATATTAGGATACTTTGTGATTTTTACCACAAAACAGCTATATAAAATATTATTGAATTATCTTAGCCTTTCTTATAAAAACCCTTAATCTTCCTAGTTTAGAAGAACATAGTAATTTTTTTATTTGCCAAAAATGCACATGATACAAGCATCATGATCCTATCATGTTTCTCAGTCTGCTTGTTTTTTAAATTTTCTGCTTGAACTTATCAGAACTGATAGAGAGGCAGGCAACATTCCAGATTTCTCAAATCCTATTCTTGAAAAATCAACAGACAAGTACAGAGATTGAAAGATAATTGAGTGCTGAATAGAACTTGACCAGAAGGAACTATATTTGTTTCTTTTAAGAAACCAGCATCTTTGAAACTACTGTAGTGTAAAACATTTATTTAACAAAATAGAAAAATATATTCACTGCCAAGTTAAAACCACAAAAGCCAAGTTCTGTAAACTTGTACAGGAAATAAACCAAGACTGGAACAAATGCCTTCTTCAATTCACCATGTTATTCACTGGAGCATCCGCCCTCTTCTTACTAGGGTTGTTATTTATGACTTTTATATTCTCTTTCCTTTAATATGTTAAAGGAATATAATATCAATATAATTAATATTAATTAATTATTCATTATTTAATAGTACTTATGTTAAATATTGTTTACTTCATTACGTATTTAATATTAAATTGTTTAATATTAATTATTAATTAATATTAAAGGAATATAATATTGATATAATTAATATGTTCCTTAAACATATGGAGAATGGTTGCAGGAATTGGATATGCCCAGTTTAGGAAAAAGGAGGACTAGGGATGATATGATAACAGTGTTCCAATAGTTGAAAAGCTGCCACAAAGATGATGGAGGCAAGCTATTCTCCAAAGCACTGAAGGCAAGACAAGAATCAATGGATGGAAAGTAATCAAGGAGAGAAGCAACCTGGCACTAACGAGAAATTTCCTAAGAGTGAGAACAAATCAACCAGTGGAATGGTTTTCCTACAAAAGTTGTAGGTGCCCCATCACTGGAGGCTTTCAAGAAGAGACTGGACAGCTTTTTGAGCAGGGGGTTGGACTAGATGACCTCTAAGATCCCTTCCAACTCTGTTATTCTATGTTCTATGTTCTAATATGTTTAGGGTAACATACATGGGTCATGTCACATTAACTTTTACGATACTCTTATGAGATAGGTTGGATTGAGAACAATCATCCAATGAGTTCCATGCTAAAGTGAGTGACACAGAAGAAGGTTACACCGCAACACTGTAAGTGCAGTTACATCACTCCAATTTATAACTTATAAATTGTACTTGTGTGTTGATTTTTCAAGAACAGGATTTGAGTAATCTAGAACGTTGCCTGCCTCTCTATCAGTTCTGATAAATTGATGCAGAAATCACAAATGATACTGTGACAACAGTGCTGGTTAAAGGAGGAAACAACATGATTCCGGAATTGTCAAATGTTCTTTAGGAAGCCTGAGTAGTAGCTACATTAGCATTTAATCTATATTGTCCTGTTGTCACACAGAGAAAGAACTGGATTTTTATGCACACAAGTTCTACATAAAAGAGAAAAGAAATGTAATCCATATATAGCCCTCATTTTTTTTTAAAAAAAAGAAAAACTTTTGTGCTGCTAACAGAGTTCATTTAATATACAATTACACTGATTTTGAAACCTTAGTAAGCCAAAGCTTATAGTAATAACTTTAGAACTATAATAAAAAAAATGTAACTCTGTTAAATGTTAAGGCCAGATAACCTCTAGCATCCTGTTTTCTTTTTATGGTTTTACTCTGAGACCAACTTCAAAGAATGATCCTCAGGCAAACGTCAAAACTGACATGCATCTGCAATGTTTAGAATCTGATCATTTCAAACCATCGCTAATCAGAGACAGAGATGGGAGGTTGTGAATACAAATACACATTTAAGCTATCTTTTTCATTCTTCATGACAATGTTTGCATAGTTAGTATTCAAAGTTGTTTTCATCAGTTGTTTATACATTCTCCAGAGCCATTAACATACCAGTACATCAGGTTTCTGGAGTCCAAATATGACTATAAATTAACAGCAATGAAGAAAATGAGTTATGCCAGTTTTTTTAATAATACACATGGCATGATTGTCTTAATTCTGCTCCAAATTTCAGTGAGGAACAATCTGAATCAGCTTTAAAGAAACAAAGAAAGTACAACGCATTGTATTTGGAATTATTTCTTTCTTGGATTTGTTGCAGAAAATATTGCCATTAATAAGACTTAAAAGTTCACATACATTCTTAGTTCTTATAAAATTAATGGAATTAATTAATAGAATTAGTTATCTGTAATGCTAAAGCTGCAGGATAAAGCTTCCTTTAGACCTCTTTTGAGTTTATAGCTTAAGTCAGACCTGAACTAGCCTTCCTGTCTCAGTTCTCACAATTTGAAAAGCTGTACTGGAGGTATATCAACTCTTTACTGTTCACCTCAAAAAGACTTAATCCTAGCTTTCAAATTAAATACTTGCACAGGATCATACTTTTAGATTTGGCAAATGTTTTGCCAAAAAGGGAAAAAAGGGGAAGGGATTAGGTTATAAGCTATCACAATTTTATGCTGGGGGAATTCTGGAATGAACAACTTGAATTTCATCTTTGGGATGAAATCTGCTTGATTCTTAATCTACTCTGATTTAGATGCCTGAAGGATGTCTGCATTACATCACATCAGCCCCCTTCTTTTTTTTTAGCTTTTCTTAGTTACATTGTTTACCCTCCCTTAACACTATTTGTGTTTTGTCATTAAACTAAATTACAATCTGGCATTATGAATAGCCACATTATTGCTCTACCTGCCATGAGGTGTATTAGGAGATAAAGGCTGATGTCTTGTTTGATTAATTGATTCTGCCAAAGCCTCTTGATCCAGAATTGTATCTTAACTATAATTAGTTTAAGCAAAAACAAATTCAGTATTTATGTGTATTTATTTAATCAATTTGTATAGCTGCTCATCTCAAACCAGTGACTTTGGGTGGTGAACAATCATAAAAACAGTTAAAACATGATACAAAAAAGAAATTAAATACGAATGGCTGCCAAGCGATATTATAATCCAACAGTATCAATATAACCAGGAAATGGAGCCCTTCACATAATCAGGACCCTAGACCCAAGCACACAGCCAGGTCTTCAGTGCCTTCCAAAAGATTAGCAGAATTGGGTCCATCTTAATCTCTGGAGGGAGAATGTCCCAGAAGGTGGGGTTATGGCAGAGAAGGCACACCTCCAGGTGCCCACCAGCCAAAATTCTTTGACTGATGGGATCTACAACATGCCCATCCTGCTGGACCAGGCTGGATATGTAGAAAGAGCTTGGAGAAGATGGTCTTTCAAGTAATCCAGTCCCAAGCCATGAAGTGCTTTAAAGCTTCAGCAGCTTGCATTGCACCCGAAAACAGACTGGCAACCAATGTAGCCCCCAAGCAGTGGTATCACATGTGATGAATAGCTAACACCATTTATAATCCATACAGCTGAAGCTTCTGAATGTTCCTCAAGACCAGCCCCATGTAGACCATGTAGCAGTAGTCCAAGAGGGAGGTCATGAAGGCATGAGTGACGACAGTGAGAAGAACCTCTCGGTTCAGAAATGGGTGCAACTGGCACACAAACTGAAGGTGTGCAAAGGGCCTCTTAGCCATGGTTACCACCTGCTTTTCCAGCAGGAGACCTGAATCCAAGAGGACACCCGGATTTTGCATCAGATCCATCTGAGACAGTGCTTCCCCCATCCAGGAACAGAAGCAGAAAAATCTTAGTATTGGAAGGCCCAAGCACCCAAAGTCATCAGTCTTGCTTGGGTTGAGCCTAAGCTCATTGTGCCCTATTCAGACCCCTGGTCCCCAGGGCTGGTCACAAGGATATCCACAGTATCATTCAGGCAACCCAGGGTGGAAATGTAAAGCTGGGTTTTTCATCGGCATATTAATGATGCCTCATCCCAAACTGTCAGATCACCTTACTCAGTGGCCATATGTAGATGTTAAATTAAAAGGAAGAGAGAGCTGAGTTGGAACCTCTAGTAGCCCACAAACTAGGGGCCGTGGGCTGGATCTCTGTCTTCTTTGTCAGCACTGACTGGAACTGATGCCAGAAGGAAGGAAGAGAACCAGCATAATATTGTGCCTCCTATCCCCAACTCCTGAAGCTGGTCCTGAAGAATCAATGGTATTGAGGGCTGCTGAGAGGTCAAAAAGAGCAAGGATGGATGCACTACCCCCATCCCGTTCCCAACAGAGATCACCCAAGAATGTGAACAATGCTGTTTCAGTCCCAAATCTTGGCCGGAACCCAGACTGAAAAGGTCCAGTTAATTCAGTTTATCCAAGGCCCTTTGAAGCTGCCATGTGACCATTTTCTCTACAAACCTTCCCTAAAAAGGGAAGGTTGGAAACTTGGATGAAACCTGCTGAGATTAGCGGAGTTGAGTGATGGCCCCTTGAGGAGGGGGCACATCGCCACCTTCTTAAGAGCTAACAGGACCACCCTTTCTTAAAGAGGAATTAAATTAAACTCAATCACACATACATCTATAATCAAGCTATAGTCTCAGCTTGAAGCTTGTTTGAAACTAACTTCACTTAATATTTTTAGTCTATCCAGACACATGACAAACTGTGGTTAATTTGAAGCAGAAATGAAAGCTTTCAAAATTCTTTGGGATGCTTGGGAAGAGGAAGGGAAGATGAGCACATGAGGTTCACTGCAGTTCATTCCTTTCACGCCCAAAGAATAAGCTATGGCTTAGCCTTAGGGCAACATGCAAACACACAATTGATTCTTTACTGTCCTAGAAAGAAAAGGAATCAGCTCAGATATAATGTGTCATTTTTATACATTTCCTTGGGGAATTGGCTGTTTATCTTAAGGGAACGGGTGTTATTGCAACATACAAAGCTGATTCAACTGGTTTTAGATTTAGATTTTAGATGTCTCCATAGTTCTAAAAAAAGTTTTGTTTTCACTGATAACAGGTGTTAATTTATTCAGAAATTGTCCGTCTTTCTAATGCCTACGAATATTCGTAACATTTTAGAGTAACCTCTGGTTAGAATGCCCCAAAAATATAATGAAAATATATGAACCACTCACATTGTCATGCTTAAAAAAACACAACATCTTCAATTCACGGAAGACCCTTTTGCAAGAGACCAGATTTTGGAAGACGTTGGGCATCTTTTTGAGTGCAACCCTCTTTCCATCTCGTGGATCTGTTACTGACCTATAGGAAAATAAGAATAAATATAAATTTTACTTTAAGCAACTTACGTCCTTACAAAGAGAAAAGACAGATGAAAGCATTTCCTAAATAAATCCATACATTAAGAGGCAGACAAAACTCCTGAATTGAGTCTCACTGCTTTTTATTGCTTCCATTAAAAGAATTCCAATTGCGCTTCGGATATGTCACTAACCTACATGTTATTTAGCTACATAATTTCTGTATACTCAGATCCTTCAATCATGTGTTAATAAAACACTTTGCCTCCATGTCCAATGTTCTTTTTTCTCCCATTAATAAATGGCAGTATCTGATACATACTGTATTGGTCCTGGGATGCTTCCCCAGTGAATCCATTTTCCTCAATGAATATTTTTTGCTGGAAACAGGAGGTAAACACCAGTTTCTGGCAAAAAAAAACATGTTGTAGATTGCAGTCATGTGACCTCTGGGATGTTGCGAACAGCGGTAAATACAGGCTGGTTTCCAAGTGCCCAAAGTGTGATCACCTGACTGTGGGAGGACAGAATTGCGAATATGGATCATAGGTAGCCCTGGGGAGTTGTGTGGTAGTAGTCACTAAGCGACTTGTTGTAAGTTGGACTATCTGTACATAGC
Source organism: Protobothrops mucrosquamatus (assembly GCF_001527695.2). Taxonomy (NCBI): domain Eukaryota; kingdom Metazoa; phylum Chordata; class Lepidosauria; order Squamata; family Viperidae; genus Protobothrops; species Protobothrops mucrosquamatus. Next base: position 150,607 of record NW_015389557.1, read on the forward strand.
TTTGGATTACTGGGGAACAGGATAGGAAGACACATATGAAGAACGGCTGCAGGATTTGGGTCTGGCTAGTCTAAAGAAAAGAAGGACTAGGGGGGACGTGAGAGCAGTATTCCAGCATTTGAGAGGCTGCCACAAAGATGAAGGGGGTCATCTTATTTTCCAAAGCACCAGAAGGCAGGACAAGAGACAATGGATGGAAACTAATCAAGGAGAGAAGAAACCTGGAATTAAGGAAAAACTTCCTAATAGTGAGGAATTAACTAGCGGAACAGCTTGCCATGGGAAGTTGTGGGTACTTCATCACAGAAGAGACTGGATGGTCACTTGACCTGAAATAGTATAGGGTCTCCTGCTTGAGCAGGGTGTTGGGACTAGAAGACCTCCAAAGTCCCTTCCAGCTCTATTCTGATTGAACATCTCATGTATCATGGTATTTCCTGATACTCAGCCTCCTCTGCTGTAAAAATTGTTGAATTTTACTATCTAAGAATGTCAACATTGGAAAATGATAACAGATGTTGCTGCTTAATCTGATGACATAGACCAGTGGTGGAGAATCTATGGCACGGGTGCCAGAGGCGGCACTCAGAGCCCTCTCTGTGGGCACGCGCGCCATCGCCCCAGTCCTAGGCCTTCAGCTGGATTTTATAAAACCTTTTCGCTTTAGGCCTCTGCTGCCATATGCAAAAAAAAAAAGGTTCAATCAATCAATCAATTTCAACTTCTTGCGGAAAAAAAAAAGATCTTGCAAAGTTGGAATTGATTGATTGAACTTTTTAGTCCCACCCAGTTTGCCGTTACCACTGCAGCCACGCCCATCCAATGGGCCACACCCACCCAATGGGCCATGCCCACCCAATGGCCGCACCCACCTGGCACCCGACGATGCAGAAATGGGTTTGGGGTTGCAGTTTGGGCACTCGTCTCTAAAAGGTTCGCCATCACTGACATAGACATATCTCTCTGGTTATCCAAGACCCATATAAAATAGCCATGGAACATTGAAACAGACTATCTTTACTAGAACATAAGAAACTACCTCATACTAAAGCTAAATTTGTTGGTCTACCAGGTCTCAATACTTTTAAAAATATTGTTTGTTTTAAAATAAACAAATAATTAAAAAACATAAAAATACAGGTCTGTATTAAATAATGATTATACAGTGAAGAAGAAGAAAAACCCAATTATATACATAAATTAGCGGAGCACAAAAAACCCTAACAGAAAAATCTATACAATAAAACGACAGATAATAGCGTATGAAAGACCCTATATAAAATTAAGCTTATCAATTGTTAAGCTTAGCATTACATCTAGACTATACAGCAACATGCTATGCCGCATTCTTCATTCATCCAGAATATTATATTTTTTTAAAAAAAATCTGTGTTGTAAAAAAAGATAAAATTCATATTCAAGATCCATTTCTTTAAATCACAAGGGGGATTTTCTTTGCATAATGTAGATTTATCCTCTTTGCCAAACCCAGGTAGAGTGAAAGTCCTTCATGAAATGACAAAGGATATCAGGTTTCAGTACCATTTATGCTGCCAGCAATTAGCTGTTCCAACTTTCAAACAGAAGTTTTTCTTAACCCTCCCTTAACTGAATCCCTCCCTGGATTGAACCCAGACCTAATGCATAATGCATGTTCTAACAGGAAAAAGAAGGAAAAAAATTAATAGTACTTCAAAAATATCATTTCCAAAACAAGGATAAGGTTAAGCTTTTATCAGCAAGCATACTGCTTTACATATAGATTCCCTAACTCAGGGGTAGGCAACCTTGGCTCTTTTATGACTCGTGGACTTCAACTCCCAGAATTCCTGAGCCAGCCATGCTGAGGAGAAAGGGAGAGGTTTCCATGCTGAGCCATGACGGCTCAGGAATTCTGGGAGTTGAAGTCCAGGAGTCATAAAAGAGCCAAGGTTGCCTACCACTGCCCTAACTAAAAGTCTTCATGTCCAAATTGTACTCAGGATGACTTCAAAAATATAGGTAGTCCTCACTTACATCCATTCATTTAGTGACCAGGTGAAGTTACAATGGCAGTGAAAAAATGACTTATGACCATTTTTCATACTTATGACTGTTGCAGTGTCCCGGGGTCATGTGATCACCTTTTGTGACCTTCTGACAAGCAAAGTCAGTGGGGAAGCCAGATTCACTTAAGAACCGTGTGACTAGCTAACAACTGCAGTGATTCACTTAGCAACTGTGGCAAGAAAGATCATAAAATGAGGCAAAACTCATTTAACAACAGTCTTGCTTAACAGTGGAATTTTGGGGCTCAATTGTGGTCATAAGTTGAGGACTACCTGTAGGACTGCGAACTCTACTGTGGTACATAAACATTTGATTATTTTATTCTAAAAACTGAGCAACAGCCTCCCTGAAACTATCAGAACTATTTCTTCATTAATTTAAATTGTTGTACAGAATGTATAGTACAACGTAATAGTTTCTGAAAACTTAAAAAATTCCACCACAAATGATATCTCAGTCATTGAAGAACGAATATATGTAGTTTCTCAGCGTGGAGTAATTTTTCCTCCTGTAAATAAACTTATCGTTATCTGTAAAGTCTGTTAGAATAACTCACTATATGCCGGTCACTGAGTATTGCTTAGCACAGTGGTGGCGAACCTATGGCACGGGTGCCAGAGGCGGCACTCAGAGCCCTCTCTGTGGGCATACGCGCCGTCGCCCCAGTCCTAGGCCTTCAGCTGGGTTTTATAAAACCTTTTCACTTTAGGCCTCCACCGCTATGTGCAAAAAAAAAAAAGGTTCAGTCAATCAATTTGAACTTCTCACGGGAAAAAAAGATCTTGCAAAGTTGGAATTGATTGATTGAACTTTTTAGTCCCACCCAGTCTGCCGTTACCACCACAGCCACGTCCACCCAATGGGCCACACCCACCCAATGGACCACGCCCACCCGGCACTCGATGATGCATAAGTGGGTTTTGGGTTACAGTTTGGGCACTCGGTCTCTAAAAGGTTCGCCATCACTGGCTTAGCATTAAACATTTATTTTTTTAAAAGTTACTCTTGTTAAGTTCTATCTTGTCTTTTCAGAGCTTGGAAAAGCATAAAAGCAAAAAACAAATACGGTTCAACCCATGGATGAAATACATCAAAATATTGGCCTGCAATTTGTCTATTAAAACACCACTCAGAAAGCCAAATTTCACTTAATTATTCATACAAAGGCCAGCCTTGCTAGCTCCTGGCAATTCAACCCCAATGAAAGTGAATGGCAGTGTGGTAATTTCACAGCATGTTGAGTTTGTTCTCTCTTAACTGGGGGGCAACAGCTGCTTTAGTTCAGCACAAATAGTACCAGAAATCAGAGATAAGTGCTGAAGACTGTTACACAGGAATGCTTTCCTTTCCTTTGTTGATGAAAAGGCTGGCTGTGCTGAACTCTTCAGCTTGTTGTCTCCCCCCCCCCATCTGTATGAGCTAATGAGTTACAGCTGGTAAAGATAACAGCTAGGTTTGACTGTAGGTTCCAATGCCTCATTTTTAAAAGAGATAATTCTAACATATTTGAACAAAACCAGTTTTTTTTTAAAAAGAGTTAAAATCTACTCTATGAGGCAAACCATATCCGTACCAAGATCCTTGTTGCAGGCTTTTGGGGGAGATGTGAATTAATAGGACAATTATTTTTGACTTTGCTTAGTACATATGTGCATGAAAAATTAATTTGTGCAGAGCCCAAGGGACAAAAAAGCAACATGATACTTGAAAATGCTAATTGGCTTACTCTGGGTACCAGCTTTTGTAGGCAACTGGCTGCATCATCAGATGTTTCCTAAATCTGACCAAACACACAATGTCCTGTGGAAGTTCAGGTTACATGACTATTTATATATCTTCAATTAGCATTTTATAGACTGAGATCAAAGAGTCTAAGCCCACTCCTAGCAGAGTTTGTACTGAGAGTGAAAACAATTAAAGGGAAAAGGGGAAATTATATGGGCCACATTTATTTACACCGAGAAGTCACCCCAAATGTGAAAACGTATTTGACAAAATGGAATCTTGATTTATTTACTGAATTTGAATTAAGGGTAAGATTATGAGAGGGAAAATTTTCACTGTATATTATCTTTACCCTCTATGCATCCTTTTATATCCCTCTTTCATGTCCCCACTTAATCAATGTCAAAACAATGAAGACCCAACTGTCAAAGCCTTTCTTCATCAGAGATACGGGTCCCTTAACATTTTGGTTGCTCTATTTTGCATCTTTTCTAGCACTATAACATAGTACTTTAAGGGTGAAGGTTCGTTCTCTGAGCTTGTGGGTTGCTTTCCGAACGTTTCATTACCAGGCTAGGTAACATCTTCAGAGGAGTTTAAGGGATGTTGAACTCCGCTGAAGATGTTACCTAATCGGGTAATGAAATGTTCGGAAATCAACCCATAAGCTCGGAGAACGAACCTCCCCCCCCAACCTACACCCGAGCTACAGATATCCGCCACTATTGCATAGTACTTTAAAATGTGGCCAGAATTATACACAGTGATAGAATTGTGCCATAGATTTGTATAATGTTATTATTACTGTCTCTGTTGTTAGTATTATATTAGCAGTTCTATTTTCAAATCCCTCCATAAAGATTTTCCTTTCTTACAGCAGCTGCATAATGCACTAGGACTTCAAAGACCCCTCTCCTAGTCAATCACTGCCAAATCCAGATCCTATACACAACTTTGGTAGGGGAATGCACGGGGAGCGGAGGGAGGAAGGGGGTACCTAACTAGCAGGCAGTTTAGCAGAACATCCCTGGCAATCAGTGACATTGTGGATGTCATAGTAGATTGCCTTCTCATCCAATTCAGATCCTATTTAAACGTGTAGCCTGCATTTATTGTGAATATGATTCAGTTTGCTCTTATTTGAATTGCCATAGGTTCACTTCTGGATAGTATATGCAGAAACAGGAGAGCAAGCATGTTTGTTTTACTTGCATAGGAATATTTATAGAATATTTATTTATAGAATAAAGATAAAGACTTATTCCCATACCTGTATAGGAGTAAGTCTTTATCTCTGTAATTATGGAATAGTTACAAAAATCAATTGTCCTAATTTTATCAGACTCCAGTCCATCTTGTTCCCACTTCTTAATTTCTAGACATTTTTCCTATTTTCCTATTTATTCATAGAGTGTTTAAATATATTGCTTTGCATACAATAATTTTCCTCCCTGTCCCAGCTATATCAATCTGATTTCCTCCCTGCACATTTTTTTTTGTAGTTGTGTTTGCTGGATTATTCCCTCCACCTCTGTCAAACTGCTTACTTTCTATTCTTTGCTATTTTAACGGCAGTTTTTCTTTTAATCATAATATTTGTAACTACCTTTTTTCTACTTACTAATTCCCCGATATTCCAGCAGCTCTTACCTGTGTTTCATTGTCTTCTTCCCTTGGCTTTCTACTCATAACCAAAATTGTAGTGTCCAAACACACGCACACACCCACACACCCAGCAGTTCCCACAATAAGCTTCTGTCTGAGCTCTGTTTATCACTTAAATGGCTAGCAGGGAGGCACAGAAAGATCAGAGATTTAAGTAGACTGGTTGCTTTATCCGGAGAGGTCAAGATAATTTTGCATAATTTATTCTTGATAAATCCATGCTGATTCCTGCCATGTAAATGTTATTATTTTCTAAATCAGTGGCCCCCAAACTCTTGGGCACCAGGGACCAGTTTCGTGGAGGGAGATTTTGCCGCGGACCGGAGGGAGTGTGGTTTTGTGTGCTGCCTGCATCCTGTGGATGGGGCTTTGCTTGTTTGGGTGGCCCAGTTTCTGGTATGCCACGAACTGGTGCCAGTTCACGGACTGGGGGTTGGGGACCCCTGTTCTAAATATTCCCAGGTTGCTTAATAATGGTTCAGAGTTATGCCCAGCACTGAGATCAAGCTAAATGTAGTTAGCCTGGACCTCTTCTTTCTCCCATTTTTGAAGATAGTTGTCATTCAATCTTATGTACCATGCTCGTTCTCCATGATTCCTCCAGGTTCATCACCAAAAGAGACCCCAAGATGTCCCAAAGATGCTTTTTCAAAAGGCAACTGGACTTTATTTTTCCTTGAAGACATTTTGCTTCTCATCCAAGAAGCTTCTTCAGTTCTTTCAAGCAAAGTCAATGAAGTAAGCCAGATTCGCTTAACGACTGCATGATTCACTTAACAACTGCAGTAATTCACTTAGCTGTAGCAAAAAGTCCTAAAATGGGGCACAACTCATTTAACTGCCTTGCTTAGCAACAGAAATTTTGGGCTCAGTTGTGGCTGTAAGTTGAGGACTACCTGTAGTCTTCAGACAACACAATGGCCAGATTCTTGAGCAGGTTTGGTTTTGTGTGTCTTCTATTAGTTCTGACCATGTGCAACTCAAGACAATCTTGGCAGACTGCCACCCCTGGTATATGGTTCTTAGCAAGTTTCGACATCTGTTTTGCTAAACTGAACAGAAACTACCTGACCTTGGCTGAACTTGTAATTAAAAATTCAATGACTTGACCGTGTGACTCCACAGATCATAGAATTGCAGGATTGGAAGAGGCCATTTAGGACACAAAGTGCAGGATGCAAATTAAAGCATCCATGACAGATGGCTGTTTAATCCTTGCTTGAATATATACAGGGAATTGGAGCCCATTGCGTCTGTTTGATGGGTTCCAGTGTCAAAATTATTTTTTGCAACATTCAGTTGGAATCTTCTTTTCTTGTAACTTTAATCTTGCATTTTGTGACCCCCAGCCCCCATTAAACAACAGAGAAAAGGTCCTGACCTTTTCCAGTATAATATTCTTTCAAGCATTTGAAGGATACTATCATAAACTTCTATGTCTTTTTTCCCCCAGAGCTAAACATACCCAGTTCCTTCATCTTTCAGTCCCCAGATCATATGCACTCCTATTTCAGAAGTTCTCCCAGTTTGATCTTTTCTAAAATGAGGTGCCCCAAACGGAACACAGAGGGTTTTAACAAAGTAGAATGGAACTATTATGTAAAAATAACATCTTTTCACTTGAATGCCTAAATAATGCCTAAATAAGCAATCCAAGATTAATCTCCATTGTGCAAAAGCACACAAGAAAATGGAATGGAATGGAATGGAATAGAATAGAATAGAATAGAATAGAATAGAATAGAATAGAATAGAATAGAAGGGAACTTGGAGGTCTTCTAGTCCAGCCCCCTGCTCAAGCAGGAGAACCTATACCATCTCAGACAAGTGACTGTCTAGTCCAGACATGTCAAACTCGCGATGTCATGTGACATCGTGAGACGTATTGGGACTGTTTTGCCATTGCCGGCAATGGGGTGGGTGTGGCTTCCGATGACATGTCCGACCCGCGGGCCGGCAATTTAGCTCTAGTCTCTTCTTAAAAACCTCCAGTGATGGGAGCGCCCACGATTTCTGAAGGCAAGCTGTTCCACTGGTTAATTGTCCTCACTGTCAGGAAGTTTCTCCTTAATTCCAGGTTGCTTCTCTCTTTGATCAGTTTCCAACCATTGTTTCTCTCTCTCTCTTTTTAAAGGTTTTAAATTGATTTTTTTCCATACATTCAATAGTATTTATTCAACAAACGTGCTCTCTGAGTTTACATATACATATTTAGTTCCTAATCCTTTATTCTTTCCTCTAGCCATCAATAAAATAAGTCCCACGTTTGATAATATTCCATTTCTTCTTTTTCTTTCAGTCTCAGAGTCAGTCTATCCATCTCTGTGCATTCTAATATTTTTTTAATTATTTCTTCATCTGATGGTATTCCTTCATTTTTCCAATATTGGGCAAATATAATTCGTGCCACTGTTGTAACATGCAAAATCAAATATATGCTTTGTTTACCAGTCTTTTCTGGCATTATACCTAATAAAAAAAAGTTCAGATTTAAAATCTATGTGTTCTCCCAACATCTTTTCTAGCCAGGCATGTATCTTTTTCCAGTAGCTCTTCCAATCATTGTTTCTCATCCTTCCCTCTGGTCCTTTGGCAAATAACGTGACCCCCTCTTTTTTGTGGCAGCCCCTCAAGTACTGGAATACTGCTATCATGTTCCCTTATTTCTTCTATTCTTTAGACTAGCCAAACCCAAGTCCCGCAGCTGTTCTTCATATGTTTTAGTCTCCAGGCCTTTGATCATCTTAGTTGCTCTTCTCTGAATTTTTTCCAAACTCTCAACATCTTTTTTGTGATATGGTGACCAAAATTGGCTGCAGTATTCCAGGTGTGGTCTCACCAGGGTTTTATAAAGCAGTACTAATACTTCACATGATCTTGATTCTATGCCTGTATTTATGCAACCCAGGATTGTATTAGCTTTTTTGGCTGCTGCTGCATACTGCTGGCTCATAGTCAAGTGATCGTCCACTAAGACTCCAAGGTCCCTCTCACAGTTACTGTTTTTGAGCCAGGTATGCTTCCTACATAGATCAAAATCGGGCATCTGATCATTCTTACATTTCCAACATTTGACTTTTTAAGGAGAACACAGAGTTGAAAATATATCCTTTTGTAAAAGGACACATATTATCTGTTGTCTGTTTGGTGAATCTATTATTATACAATGACTACCTGTATAATGATGTGTTTCAAGCAAGCATGTCTTAGAAAACAAGGAAATATTCATGCTGTTACCTCTAACAAACTTGATTGCCAGATTTTAAAAAAGAAAAAGATTAATCAACTGATGTTAAAAGCCATGTTAAGTAACACTGAATCAAAACTGGCAATTTAGTGTAATTCATCAGAAATTGCTAACTCTAATTGAACCATTAGCCAGAAACTATTAATATACTTCAATACAAATGAAATAACACTTTGCAACAACATGGGACAATTACTGAACAAAGTCCATGTCACTTCCAAGAAACAAGCACATATTTGAGAATAGCAATTTCCCTTTCCCTTTCAATATAAGCAGTGCCCTCACAAGTGGCTAGGAGAATTTTTATTGCTATATTTCCCTCTATTATAAGGCTGGAAAAGAAACTCTATTCATATCTGCCCATTAGTAACAAAGGATGCTATAACCAAATAAAACTAAGCAAAGCTGCTTCAATAGGACCTTGGTTTCTTGGAATATCTGACAGTTCTTGATNCCTCCAGGGCCTGCTGCAGATCGCTCAGCAGCGCCATGGCAGCCACGCCCTCTGCCCGCGCCCCACATCAACTGTGAACGATGGGGCATGAGGGCAGAGTCTTGTCTACTCTGTCTGGCTGCCATGTCCTTGGCTGCACTGCTCCACGTGGGCCACGCTTGGGGGCGACTCTCCTCCACGGGGGCTGCTGGTGAGGTGGGGGTCATGGGGAGGCAAGGCTGGGGCAACGGCATGTGTGCCCACAGAGAGGGCTCCGAGTGCCGCCTCTGGCACCCATGCCATAGGTTCGCCACCACTGATATATAGTGTTCATGTGATGGTAACAGTTTCCATATTTTCAGCACACTTCATTTCATGTATCAGAGAGGAAAGTGTAAGTACAGTTGACAGGATAGGTACCTTATTTTGAGTTTCCCTAAGTGCACGCACACACACACACACACACACACACACACACTTACAGGGAAACTCAAAATAAGATACCCATCCTGTCAACTGTACTTACACTTTCCTCCCTGATACATGAAATGAAGTGTGCTGAAAATAGGGAAACTGTTACCATCACGTGAACACTAATAACCAGCTTGTCCACCAGATGATACTTTTCATGACAGAATAATGCAGGAAGGGTAGCAGCCCAACACTTGATATCATTTGGTGTTCTTATTCCCCTATCTGGACCTCTGCAACTTCCTTATGGTTCTCTAATATCTTACAGCAGTGGTGGCGAACCTATGGCACGGGTGCCAGAGGCGGCACTCGGAGCCCTCTCTGTGGGCACACGTGCTGTTGCCCCAGCCTTGCCTCCCCCCGTGACCCCTTCCTCACTAGTAGCCCTCCTGGAGAAGAGTCACCCCTGAGCGTGGCCCACGCGGAGCAGTGCAGCCAAGGACATGGCAGCCAGGCAGCGTAGACAAGACTCTGCCCTCATGCCCCATCGTGCACAGTTGATGCTACGGGGCGCGGGCAGAGGGCGTGGCTGCCATGGCACTGCTGGGCGATCTGCGGCGGGCCCTGAAGGCGATGAGTGGCCCTGCGGGCAGGCGGGGTGGGGACGGAGCAGGGGCGGGGCAGGGGTGGAGCGGGGGTGGGTCCAGTTTTTGGGCACTCGGTCTCCAAAAGGTTCGCCATCAGTGTCCTACAGCATATGCAACATTAAATCAAGTGTGGAGAATGAAAAAGTAAGGTAGCTGAACCAAAAGTGCTTTTTCAAAAGGCAACTGGACTTTGTGTTTTTTTTCTTGAAGACGTTTAGTTTCTCAGCCAAGAAGCTTCTTCAGCTTTAGCCTGGATGACTGAGAATATCCACAGACATAAGGTAGCTGAAGCTATTGGAGATAAAACCAGTTCATATGCCTAATCAAAAACTTGGCAGACCGGGTCCAACATTACATGTTACTCTGTTCACAGTGAATCCATGACGTACTGTATACTATTAAATTTAAAGTAAGACCCAAGGTCTGTTTAACAGATTTAGAAACAATTAAAACAGTACCACTTGTACAGAGACGGAATGGGAAAAAAATCAATACTGGTTCTATATTAGGCAGCAGATGTAAGAAAAAATGGTCCTGTTGAAGGTTAAATGACAAAATGGTCAAAATATTAGCTGGGTTGGTGGTGGAGCTTCTCAGTCTTCTGGAGGGTTTTAATCTGCCTTCTCGGGAAGGATTCTGAAATGGTTCAGGAGTTTTTGGCCATCATGGGCTTGATCCAATTTGTTTTGATCCAATTAGCTGTGGTCACATTTTCCCCCTCTCAGGATAATAGCAATATGATCTGGAATTGATCTGGATATTTATTTATATCCTGCATTTATTATTTTTTATAAATAACTCAAGATGGCAAACATACTAATACTTCTTCCTCTATTTTTCTCACAACAATAACCTTGTGCGGCGAGTTGGGCTGAGAGAGAAAGATTGTCCCGCTTAGCTAGTTTTCGTCTCTAAGATATCACTAGAACTCAATTTCCTGGTTTCCAGCTTGTGCCTTGACTGCTAGACCAAACTGGATCTCAACATTATTATGAATCCCCTGCCACAGTCAGATCACCGTTAGCCCCTGGATTCTTTCAGCTCCTATTCGTTGCAGGGTAAAATAAATTCGTTGCAGGATAAAATAACCTATTGAGAGTCAGGTTTTGTTCAGTTTTCAACCTTCCCTTTTTGATTTGATTTACAACTCCGGATAACCCTAAAGCAGTGGTGGCGAACCTATGGCACGGGTGCCAGAGGCAGCACTCAGAGCCCTCTCTGTGGGCACGCGCGTGGTAGCCCTAGTCCTAGGCCTTCAGCTGGGTTTTATAAAACCTTTTCGCTTTAGGCCTCCGCCGCCATGTGCAAAAAAAAAAGGGGGGGGTTTCAATCAGTCAATTTCAACTTCTCGCGGGAAAAAAAAGTTCTTGCAAAGTTGGAATTGATTGATTGAACCTTTTAGTCCCACCCAGTCTGCTGTTACCACTGCAGCCATGCCCACCCAATGGGCCACGCCCACCCAATTGGCCACACCCACCCAGCACTCGACGATGCATAAGTGGATTTTGGGTTGCAGTTTGGGCACTCGGTCTCTAAAAGGTTCGCCATCACTGCCCTAAAGGAAGCAGATTGACTGGATCACTTCTAATTGGATTTTAGACCAGGCTATAGGAGTGAGACAACATCAATAGTATTCTGGCAAGATTGAGATGAGGGCAGTGCATCACTCCTATCCCTTGATATCTCACCAGCTTTCACTACTATCAATCATAATCGAAACACAAATAGTCCACCATTTAAAAAAAGCCAGCATTTGCCTTTTATGTTCTTTGATTAAGAAAAAAAATGTAATTTGTCTTTATAATCCTGCATATTTTTAGATCAGGGGTAGGCAACCTTGGCTCTTTTATGACTTGTGGACTTCAGCTCCCAGAATTCCTGAGCCAGCATGGCTCAGCTTGGAAACCTCTCCCTGCAGCCATGCCCACCCAATGGGCCACGCCCACCCAATTGGCCACACCCACCCAGCACTCGACGATGCATAAGTGGCTGGCTCAGGAATTCTGGGAGTTGAAGTCCATGAGTCATAAAAGAGCCAAGGTTGACTACCCCTGGTTTAGATTGTTCAAAAACTAACATAAAAGAGTAAGCTATCCAGCCACTAATATCCCAAATAAATTTATGAAAGTGTAGAAGTGTCCCAGGTCCTAAATGAAAGAGAATAAGTGATTTTACTTAGATTATTGCTATTCTCTGAAGAGCACTTTCCAATTCCTATTCAGCTTTGTTAGGATGCTGTATCCTGGGTGACTATGGCAGCAAAGTGAGCCACAGGATGAGGATCTATCCATCACCCAGCTCAGAATCAGCAGGGGTGCTTTTTGAAGCCACTGCAGAAGCCTGAAAAAGGTTTTCATTTATTATGCATCTATTGTGGCTGTGGATAAGAGATAAGAGACTAAGAGGATTTAACCTAAAAATAACTTTTGAAAATAGACATAGATATGAGATAAAAACTAAACACGTATCTGTAAACATAAAAGAATGAGTGTGGAAACTATAAACCATAAGAGTTGCAATCCATTGAAATGACAAATTCATACACGCCACAGCATACATATATTATGTTCTTTTCAGGAGTTCCTATGCCAGACTAGATTTTAAAAATAGCCACTGTATTGTTCTCTAGGGCCTTTTTTTTCCTTTTCTTTTGGAAATATCCAATGGTTTTCTGGTTTCCATGATCTTTGTCTAATATATTATTCCATTTCATTTTTGTGTATTCTTTCCATTACAAAATAGTGCTCTAAGGGGTTAACAGTAAAACACTAGATGAAATTAAAAATTATAATTAAAAACATAAGAACAATTTACTGAAATACATCAATATGGTTATAAACTGTAATATAATCTATAATTTAGGATCTCTTTCAGCAATTATCTCATTAGAACATAGAACACTGGAGTAGTCAAACATAGTGTTATATTATTATAATATAATTAACAGGGTGCAAAATTCTGAACTATACACAATAAATGATCATAGACTTTCTCCAGAGCTCCTTATACAAACTGCAAGGAGAAAAAAAAAAAAACATTTGCAGGATTATAAGATGATTTCACTTTGGCAGTGAGGTGAGATATAATCAGCTTGCCATGTAAATAACAATTTGTCTAGTATTTTGTGGTAAGCAAGAATTTCTCCCAGGAAATCACTTTTGTTATTTCAGGAATACAGTTACTTCAAGCTTTGGGAATAGTATTCAGGAAGGCATGAAGTCACGAGAAGGAAATAAATTGCTTAAATGTGAAGCAGCTGGTCAATTGCAGATTTTAACCTTCTATTTTGTTTTTCCTTCACTGCATTATATCTGGTATTTTGGTCTTTAACCATAAATAAATAAAAAGTCTCCAAAATCAGTGCTTCCACAGGTTCTTCCAGTAATTGTTAGACTTCACACCAGGCACAAGCAATACATCTTGAATCTCCAGACACGCAATGCTACATTCAGAAACTTGCTTTAAAGACATAACATGACTACATGTAGTCCTTGAATTATGACCACTTGTTAAGTGATGGAGCCAATTTTGCTTTAGAGCAGCGGTCCCCAATCTTTCCAGCTTGGCTACCCAGTGGGGAGTGGACAGGGAATGGTTCTGTGTGAGTGGCAGGTGCGAGAGCAAACAGCTCCATTTGCACAAGCGGGTGTGCGCACCCATTACTCATGCAAATGGAGCTGCGTGCGCATGCATGCACCAACCACTTGCATGGCCTGTTGTGCAGCCCAATTCCAAATGGGCTGCAGCCCGGTAGTGGGTCACGGACCAGGGGTTGGGGACCCCTGCCTTAGGGTGCAAAGTGTTCCAGAGGAGGGGAGCCCCAACTCAGAATGTGTATTTCTAAGCTTCTTCCTGCTAAACCTTCATTATGATTGGTGAGGCTCTTAATATAGACTCTGCTCACATGTATCAGAAGGCAAATTCTATTTGGAGAAGACAATCTCAGAGATATCTAGGCCCTAATCCATACAGATTTCATAGGTGCTAACTAACACCTTGCAAACAAAACAGATACAACTCCTGCAGTAGATGTGTTATCTAAGAATAATAGTCCCCCATTTCTTTTATCAGGAGGATAGCCACATTTTGCATTAGCTGAAATTTCTGCACGGTCTCTAAAGGCAGCTGCATGTAAAACAAATTAGAGTAACAGAGATGTGAGGTGACAAGTGCATGAGTGACTATTGTTACATTTGGTATTGTCCTGGAATCAGCTGGTTTCTGAATAAGTGACTACTCTGTTTTGCCTGGGCTGACAATAAGCCTGCTGTCCTAGACCTAGGCAGACAATGACAGCTTCCAAACACTGGGTCAATACTTCCACCATACTTTCTGTTTGGCCTTGGTAGTAGATATATATATATATAATTGAATATTATCTGCATAAAATTCTGTCTCTCTATATGGATGATATTTTCCAATGCTCCATGTAGATATTAATCAATGGGATAAAGCAGCGGTCCCCAACCCCCAGTCCGTGGACCAGTACCGGGCTGTGGCATGCCAGCAACCAGTCCGCCCAAGCAAGGAAAGCCCCATCCACAGGGTGCAGGCAGCACACAAAACCACGCCCCCTCCGGTCTGCGGAAAAACCTCTTTCAACGTAACCGGTCCCTGGTGTTTTTAACTGGCTGTAAGCCGCCCTGAGTCCTACGGGAGAAGGGCGGGGTATAAATATAATAAAATGAAAATGAAATGAAAAAAAAATGAAAAGGTTGGGGACCTCTGGGATAAAGGACTGAAACGTAGAACATCCCATATTAGAGTATTTTTAGGTTCAAGCTTACTCACAATTATTGATTATAATTATCCACTACTAAATGTATCCTCCAATCCCCAATCCTTGCAGGTAATCCAGAAGGAAGCAACAATCAGTCGTATCAAATGACACCGAATGTCCAGTTTCAGGACAGATTTGCCCCCTCCCTCCCACCCACATACAGAAGTTTGATTGCAAAAGGTTTTTTGGTCTCGTTTGTGCAATTACAAGCAGCAGGCAAGGCATATTGGCAATCACACATAGTTATGAGCAGGCCCAAATCCTTAGAAACTTGCTTGTAAAGGATTTCCGGTAATGGCAAGCAGCAGGCAAAAAATGTTATTGGGGCTGCAGCGTGGAAGAGAAATCATGAGCCAGTCCAGGTTCAAAGAATTTTCTAATGGGAATCACAAGGAGCTGCAGAAATCTTCTCAGCTCTGCCTTTCCCTCAGCCCTTAAGACTGGGAAAAGATCCTTGATCAGACCCTTCATGTCTATGGCCTCCAGCTATTCCATATGCTTTGCAGGCAAATAAGCTTCGGGTGTCTTCGTGTTGCTTTCTGAGACAGGCTGCTGCTCCACAGGGTCATCATCTGAAGCTGGCCCTGACACTGAGAAATCCAGCAGCTCAAAGAGCGTTGCATTTTCCATTCAAACCCTAGCTCCTCCATGACAGCTTTCAGTGTGCCTTCTGTATCAAGCCCAGATTTAATCTTGGCAGAAAAGCTTCCTGGTAATCCACTTCTTATACAGCTATTTGGAGCTGCTATCCTACCACCTTCTCAGTAATCTTTCCCAAGATAGGGAGGCTGGAGAAAGGGTAAGAAAGGTAATCCTTGGCATACATTTAACAGCCGTTCACAGTCAAAACAGCCTCCTTGGAACAGGTGCCCATAAAGCACTTCCAGCATTGTAAAATGCCATGCTGGTTCCTCAAGCCACATGATCGCATTTTGCAACCTGTTCGCACATATGATCGGTGGCCAAAATGTCCTGTAATCATGAGCCGTGGTGGCACAGTGGTTAGAAGGCAGTATTGCAGGCTAATTCTGCCGACTGCCAACAGTTCGGTTTGGCTCAAGATTGACTCAGCCTGCCATCCTTCCGGTAAAATGAGGACCCAGATTATTGGGGGCCAATAGGCTGATTCTGTAAACCGCTTAGCGAGGGCTGTATAGCACTGTGAAGTGATATATAAATCTAAGTGCTATTGCTATCATGTGATCGTCAATTGTAATCTTCTCCGCTGGCTTCCTCTGGAATTCAATGGGAAAGGTGATAGGGAGGGTTGAAAGCGAAAGGGACACTGGATTTGAGGTCAGTTCCTCCTGCACGAAGGGAGGAGAAATCACTTGAGGTGCTGAAGAAACAGACTTGGTGAAAATGCTAGTGAACGCCAGTATTCTGAGCCTTTCAGAAATATTTCACATTTCCACTCCCCCACCCAGGGGTAAATGCTAGTGAATGTCAGTGCTTCAGCTCCTCTGAAGGAGAAAACACTAGCAAATGCCAGCATTCTGAGCCTCCCAGGACTATAGCATTTACGAGTATTTTTGCCAGATTTGAGATCTGTGCCTCCAGCGCCCCAAGGGATTTACCCTCCAGAGGGGAAAGCTTGTACTAGCTAGAGGAGCAAGGATCAAGTTCACAGCTGGTGGTACTCGTTTCACAAATAGCCTCCAAGTCACTGACATCCATAGATTCAAATACACTCCAAATTTGTAATAATAATAATAATAATAATAATAATAATAATAATAATAATGATGATGATGATGATGATGATGATGATGATGATGATGATGATGATGATGATGATGATGATGATGATGATAAAGTTGGAAGGGACCTTGGAGGTCATCTAGTCCAACCCCCTGCTCAGGCAGGAAACCCTATACCATTTCAGACAAATGGCTGTCCA
>NW_015389557.1:168845-172352 GCF_001527695.2 Protobothrops mucrosquamatus
CGTAAAATGGGACAAAACTCACTTAACAATTGTTTCACTTAGCAACAGAAATTTTGGGCTCAATTATGGTCGTATGTTGAGGACTACCTGTATGAAACATTCAAAAGCTTAAAAATAGTGAAATAAGCTATTAAATTTGTAACAGATCAACTGGTATAATGATTCTATTTAATCACTACATCTGATAGCTACCAAGAAAAGTGATGGAGAAGACGAGGACAAGTGACATGTTAAACAGAACATGGGACAATATTCTGTTATTTATATCCTTTTTAAAATTTATTAAAACAATCATGTTCATATCATTCGCCTATTCAATGTACCTTACAATGAAAAAGTGAAAGTAACAATAATATAGAAAACACAAAAAAAGTATCAGAAATTTTGTCAGTCCGGTAAGCCTTGTTTTAAAAAAAGATTCAAGAGAAATGACAAAATAACAATTATTCTGTTCCAAAAGGTAAGCCTTTCCATAGTCTCATGATCGCATTAAAAGCCTAACAGTCTAGACTTCATAAACTGAATGAGAGTTTGATTTAATACACAAATGTCAGGAAAATTAATACAGAGAAAAACATTCTGATATATACATGTCCCAGCCCATGAAAGAATATATACATTAAAACCAACACTCTGCACCTGGAGGATACCAGCAGCCAGCGCAGTTGAACAACTGAAGGTAATATCCCAGTTGTAAACTGGGACTGAATGGACAGAAGCATTTGTGCCAAGTGAAGTTTCCAAGTAATCTTCAAAGTATGTACATAAAGTACATTACAGTTATCCAGTCGTTAAATTCAGGAGCATGGATCACCATTAGTCCTGCAGAAGGTGAGCACATTCTTCACAGGATTTGTATTTGACAGAAACCTGTTTATCAAAATGCAAGACACTGCAGGTTGATAAGTCTTGTGTCTGTTAAACAAAGATGAAAATAGACACATGCACTTTCCTGACCAGAATAGATATTTAACAGCTATGCTGGTCAGAGAAAGATATAACACAAAGAATCTTTTTGTGGTCTATGATCATTTACAAAACCAATGAATGATAGCAGTCACATAAATGTGCAGAATCAAAGGAAAAATTAGGAGGCATTTATTATTAAAAATCTTCTTAAGGTTTACCGCAATAGAGCACAATTTCCATCAGTGAAGCAAGACAATCTATGCATTCCAGTCATAAAGTCAAAGCTAGATGCAGTAGTTATACATACAAGCATACTTACACTTCTTTCGTATATTGTATTTGTACTCTGCCTTCATCTATGTTCATTTTTTAAAATCACACATATTTTCCACCTTTTTTAGAAGTGAAGATTGGAAAATAGAATTCATTGCTCCAACATATCTAGCTTGTTTCATAATATAGAAATTCAGACTGCCAAAATGTTAACTATACAGTAGTCCAGGACTTACAATTATTCTTTAGTGATCATTCAAAGTTATAATGGCATTGAAAATGTGTCATACAACTGCACTTACAACCAATGCAGCTTGGCAACCAGCATATATTTACAAAGTTGCAGTGTCCCAGGATCATGTGATAGCCATTTGTTACCTTCCTAGCTGGATTCCGACATGCAAAGTTAATTAGGGAAGCAGATTCAATGACCGCATGATTCACTTAATAACTGCAATGATTTGCTTAACAACCATAGCAAAAAAGGTCGTAAAATGGGGCATGACTCATTTAATAACCACCTTGCTTAATAACAGAAATTCTGGTAACAACTGTGGTGGTAAGTTGAGGATTACTTGTACAAAATATTCAGTACAATAAGGAGTCAACATTAACTTTTCCCTAAAAATAATACAAGTATACTGTATATCTGAAGTCTGAAACACACATAGTCCTAAAATGAGATCCTAGTTTGGCAATGCATTTTGGCTGTATGGGGGAAAGACTAAAAAGTACATTACTGCCCTAAAATTCCAGTAACGTGCTATATGTACCATTATTACTTAGATTGATTCTTAGTTCTCCTCCAGAATTTCAAGATGTGGTACATCAGCTTTTTTTCTTCCATGACATGGATGGGGCTGAGAAATAATGATTGTCCTTATATCACTCATTGAGATTCCATGCTTGATGAATTAAGTCAACCTAGGTCCCTCCAGTTCTACTAATATCTTTACCATTATTTTATTAAACTTGTTTGCCGCTCATCTATATAGCCATTCCTCAACTTACAACAGTTCATTTAGTGACTGTTCAAAGTTACAACAGCACTGAAAAAAGTGACTTTTGACCATAAGTCACTGAAAAAAGTGACCCATGACGATTCACACTTATGACCATTGCAGCATTCTCCATGGTCACGTGATCAAAATTCAGATACTTGGCAACTGACTCATATTTATGACAGTTAGTGTCCTGGGGTCATGCAATCACTTTTGCGACTTTCTGACAAATAAAGTGAATGGGGAAGTCAGATTCACTTAACAACTGTTTTTCTAACTTAACAACTACAGTGATTCAATCAATCAGAACAGAGTTGGAAGGGACCTTGGAGGTCTTCTAGTTCAACCCCCTGCTCAGGTGGGAGACTCTATACCATTTCAGACAAGTGGCTGTCCAATCATTTGTTAAAAATCTCCAGTGATGAATGTCTACAGAGATTCTCAGTCATCCAAGTCAAGGGCTACCTGTGCACTCCAAAGTTAAAAATAGAAAGACTAAACCAAGGTGAGTCCTGTCAGTTTCAAGAGATAAAAGTCAGAGAACTAAAATCAGGTCCAAACAACAAAAAGGCCTGTCAAACCTTTAGGTACAACTGTAACGAGTCTCACAAACAACAGACATAGTTGCTTTCAAACAAAAAACAACAACTTTGTACTGTACGACAAACAGTAGCTCTTTGCTGAGATAGGTTCTCAGTCATCCAAGTCACGGTTGTCCCAAAGGTGCTTTTTCAAGAGGCAAAGGACTTTCTTGTTTTTCTTTGAAGACGTTTTGATTCTCATCCAAGAAGTTTCTTCAGCTCTGACTGGATGGTGGGGAATGGAAGGATGTATATTCCTTGCAGACAGCTGGTCATTTGCATTCTTTTAGAGAATCGTTGAGGCCACTTGGGGGATTGTCTGTGTCCTCAGGATCACCTGAGTAGTGCAAATGGAGGTGGAGCCTTCTTGGAACTGCTAAAAGGATTGTGTTGTGGAGCTGTGCTTTCTGCAGGATGTTTTCTGCCCTGTGTCCCTTTTGGGCCACAACTCTATTTGATCTTGATGAATATAAATCATGGGGACCTGATGGATTACATCTTAGAGTTCTGAAGGAGCTGGCAGATGTTATCTCAGAACCATTGTACCATATCTTTCAAAAATCTTGGAACAGAGGGGAATTACCTGAGGATTGGAAAAGAGATGATGTGGTTCCCATCTTCAAGAAAGGGGAAGAAAAACAGACCCATGAAACTAAAAACCAAGCAGCTTAAAATCAATAACTGGGAAGATACTGGAAAAGATAATCAAAAAACAGATCTGCAAACATCTAGAAACAAATAGT
>NW_015389557.1:172423-185790 GCF_001527695.2 Protobothrops mucrosquamatus
ACCATATCTTTCAAAAATCTTGGAACAGAGGGGAATTACCTGAGGATTGGAAAAGAGATGATGTGGTTCCCATCTTCAAGAAAGGGGAAGAAAAACAGACCCATGAAACTAAAAACCAAGCAGCTTAAAATCAATAACTGGGAAGATACTGGAAAAGATAATCAAAAAACAGATCTGCAAACATCTAGAAACAAATAGTAGCCAGCACGGGTTTGTTAAAAACAGATCATGCCAAACCAATCTTATATCATTCTTTGACAAAGTGACTAAATTAGTAGACCAGCGAAATGCTGTGGACATAGTATATTTAGACTTCAGCAAGGTATTTGACAAAGTAGACCACAACCTACTTCTTGGTAAGCCAAAAAAATATGCCTCTGTTTATACAACCAAGGATTGTATTAGCTTTTTTGGCTGCTGCCATAAACTTCTGGCTCATGTTTAAGTGATCATCCACTAGGACTCCAAGGTCCCTCTCACAGTTACTGGTTTTGAGCCAGGTTTTGCCTAATCTGAACTTGTACCTTTGGTTTTTCCTGCCTAAGTGTAAATCCTTGGTTGTATAAACAGAGGCATAGAATCAAAATCACTTGACATATTAATATCGCTTTATAAAGCCTTAGTAAGACCACACCTCGAATACTTCATTCAGTTTTGCTCACCACGTTACAAAAAAGATGTTCAGACTTTGTGCAAAGAAGAACTAAGACGATTAAAGGCCTGGAGACTAAAACACTAGATCAGTGGTTCTCAACCTTTTTAATGTCGCGACCCCCAACCGGTCGTAAGTCAAGGACTAAACCGGTCGTAAGTCGAGGACTACCCAACCGGTCGTAAGTCGAGGACTTTCCCTGCCCGGGAGTGCCGCGCATGCGTGGTTCCGCCCCCTGCGCAGGCCGAGGCGTAGCTGGCAAGCGGCAGAGACGGAGCAGGCCGACCACCAGCTGGCCCAGCCCAAGGCACCCGCCGGAAAAGGGGAAAAAAATGGCGGACAGCCTTGCTTGGCGACCCCCGTGAAATGGTCGATCGACCCCAAATGGGGTCGCGACCCATAGGTTGAGAACCGCTGCACTAGATTATTTCCTATCAGGGTAAAAAGTATTATCTGCTACCAATTCACAGCTTCATTGTATCACATCAAGTAGCAATGAGAAGGAACTCTAAAAGGTATGGTGTCATATAACAAGTGAAATCCCCCCCCAAATTTCTCAAGCAAGCCTTTCATTTACTGATAGAAGGGAAATGTCCAGGAGAATGGTGGTTTATTATCAAACTCATTTCAACAAGGGTACGAATGCATCCGCTCCGATTCCAACAATAGTTTACATAATAGGATCAAGAGAAGGAAAATGAGACAAGGGTAAGTGAGGTTGTAACAATGGTCCACCAACTTAAGGAGATAAAGATTGCCTTCAGATGACAGAGTTCTGAAGGAGCTGGCAGATGTTATTTCAGAACCATTGTACTATATCTTTAAAAAAAATCTTGGGGAACTACCAGAGGATTGGAAAAGAGCTGACGTGGTTCTCATCTTCAAAAAAAAAAAAAGGGGGGGGGAAACAAACCGTCACTTGTCTGAAATGGTATAAGATCTCCTGCTTGAGCAGGGGGCTGGACTAGAAGACCTCCAAGGTCCCTTCCAGCTCTACTCTATTCTGCTTCTGACTTTGGGCAGCAGGTTCATGACATTTCTAGGCAACATTTTCAAAAGTGATTTACTATCACGGTCTTCCTAGAGAGCTCAGAGAAAGCGACTGGCCCAAAGTTATCCAGCTGGCTTCCTAGTTTAAAGCAGGACTAGAACTCAGGTCTCTAGATCACTCCACTTTTCTGGCCAGTGCTTTAACCACTGGACCAAACCAATTCTCTTAAGATATAACTTTACATGATTAAATAGCACATAGGGCTAGTTTCACGAGACTAGGTAAGATTACTGAAAGTGGAGATTGAGTAACTTTGAAAAGGATTCAGGAACTTCTATATGTGATTTAAATAGGCATTTAGAATAATTGAAAATATCTGCATCACTTATAAATAGTTCAGACCAAGTATCTTGAAGACTGCTTTTGCCAACCTGACAGCTGTTGAGTTAGATTATTCATGAAAACGCCTCCACCTTCTGAGATAAAATGTATGACATCCAGGACAAGGATTTTTCTGGATAACGTCTTGAGTTGGGGACTATCCTTTCAAAATAATTCTGTCTTCCATCCAGTTTTTAATCTGTTCATTTTTGTAGATTCTACCTACTAAATTGCATTGGTAACAGTTTTGATGACATTGTTAAAAGTTTATTGGGAAATTATCATTTTCACTGTATACTTTTTCATTTCTTGGCCACTACCTTATATTATATTTGTAATCTAGATAATTACCTCTACCAATCATATTTTGAAATCCAACTGTTGGAAATCTGAGGCTGACTAAATACAAAGTGTCTAGACTCCTTCGTGTTTATTTGGGGTGACAAATGAGGATATGGCTCCCAAGAGGTTCAGCTGACTGCCATGCTAACAACAAAATATCTACACAATTGTTCTCCATCCCTCTCACATCTAACACACCATTTAATATTTTAAAATGTGGTCCCGTTAGTGGAAATAATTTTGCACTTATCTAAAAAGTGGGAATAATATTCAAGGGTAGTGGACGGTACCTTCCTGCTTATCATAGTTTTTTATGCAACTCCAATTATTCTGTATCAAGATTCCAAGATTGAGAAAAACATAATTAGAAAAGCCTAACAATCAAAAATACTACTACGGTAACCGGTTATTGAGTCTAGCTCCTCCAAGGATGTTAATTTTGTTATAATTATTTACTTTGCCTTTTTCAGAATAACAGAGTTGGAAGGGACCTTGGAGGTCTTCTAGTCCAACCCTTTGCTCAGGTAGGAAGCCCTATACCATTTCAGACAAATCTTCTCCAATCTTATTCCATTTCTTAAATCTGGAATACTCAAGCTGTACAATTCAAAGCCATCTGATATTTTATTCCAAATTTTCCACACTGAGATTCAACAATCACTCCATGGAGCAGTTATCATTAATGCTGTTTTCCCGACTTTCAGAATTTTACTTTTGTTATCACTACTATATCATAGAATCAGAGTTGGAAAGGACATAAGAGGCTATCAAATCCAATTGCCTGCACACTGCAGGGTTCATAACACCATCCCCACCATAATTATCCAGCCTTCATTTGAAAACTTCCAGTGAACAGGAACAAACTACTCCAGTAATCTGTTCCACTGACTGACAGCTCTTACTGTCAAGAGGTTCTTCCTCATGTCTAATCTGTAACTATATCCTTGAAATTTTATCTCATTAATTCTAATCTTACCCTCTGGAGCAAGTGAGAATATGTCCAATGTGAATATCCTTCAGATAGTTATCATGGCCCCCCCTCAATTACCATCCTGGTAGTCCTTCTCTGGATTTGTTCCAGTTTATCAGTGTCTTCTTTAAACTGGAGTGCAGAGAATTGAAGCCGGTACAAGGTACTTAATGTAATAGATGACCAGCTGAACCTGAGGGTGGGCTCAAAGGCACCATCAGTTTGGAACTGCTATGCTCCCACAAGAGACTTAAGTCCAGCCCCCATTGAATGCCATTAACTCTTATCTAGCACCAATTTCATTAGTAGATCAGATTCTTGTGTATAGGTAGCATGTAATAAACTTGAAGTGCTTTGAACTAAACTCCTGTTTCTGATTACTTGCGCCTGACAGTCCTCAAGTGACAATGGTAATGGAATCTGTCCACNTTTTGCAGTAGTCATTAAGTGAATCTGTAGTTATTAAGTGAGCACTGTAGTCACTACGCAAACCAATAATTTTGGTTAAAAACTGGTTTGCCAAAAACTGCCCGTTTCAGCAAGAATGTTGCAAAACATGGTCATGTGACTGTAGAATGCTACAAACTACTGTAAATGCAGCCCAGCTGCTAAACACCCAAGGGTGGTCAAGTGGCCACAGGGGGTCACAGAACAGTAAAACTTAAAATCCATGCCAAATGTACCCCGAGGTAGGTCTGTTGGATCTTCAAACAGTTGTTAGTAACTGGCCATTAAGTCAAGACCAATCAGTTTAACATCAATACCTGGGAAGATGCTAGAAAAGATAATCAAAAAACAGATCTGCGAACAACTAGAAGCAAACAAAGTTATAACTGGTAGCCAGCAGAGGTTTGTTAAAAACAAATCATGCCAAACCAATATTAATTCATTCTTTGACAAAGTGACTAAACTAATAGACCAGCGAAATACTGTGGATGTAGTATACTTAAGACTTCAGTAAGGCATTTGATAAAGTAGACCACAACCTACTCCTTGGTAAACTAGAAAAAGGTGGAATAGACAACATCACCACCAGATGGATCTGTAGCTGGCTGGCAAACCGTACTCAACTCGTCCTCAATGAGTAGTCCTTCTCTACATCCACGTGGAGAGAAGTAAGCAGTGGGGTGCCACAAGGTTCCGTCTTAGGTCCAGTATTCTTCAATATCTTCACCAATGACTTAGATGAGGGAATTGAAGGGGAACTCATCAAATTTGCAGATGACATCAAACTGTCAGGAGTAGCCAACATCCCAGAAGACAAACGCAGAATCCAAAAAGATCTTGACAAACTTGAACAATGGGCCCTATCCAACAAAATGAGTTTCAATATGGAGAAAAGCAAAGTTTTACATTTAGGCAGGAAAAATCAAAGGTACAAGTGCAGATTGGGCAAGACCTGTTCTGTTCTGTTCTTGTTCTATTCCATTCTATACAACTTGTCAGGTCTGCTGGCACTTCACTGGTATCCTTCCATCAAAGACTAGGGGGGAGCATTGGGGCGGATGAACAAATGAGCAATAAAGCTGTGTTGGTAGTGATGGGAAATTGGCAGGGGGGAATGACAGCTTGACAAAGAATAGAGAAGCTCAGAACCAGTTGGTGCCAGCACTCAAGGCCATGCACCCTGAGCAGGCATGTGGATTACCCCAAACATCTCATCATTGTCAAAACACCTAGGTAAATCTTCATTGGCTGAAGGCGAACTGCTCATGGGGGGGGGGAAGGCTGGGATGAGGGGAGACATTCTGTATCTTCTTAGCATGGGTAATTTAGTTCTAGCCTGACTTTACTGCAGCCAGCACCTTTTAGTAAAAGAACCTTTCACTTCAGCCAAATGGAGTCAAGGGTCTTTCTTTCCTAAGGGATCAGACTGGGGAAGGTCTGACATCTTTATACGCTGAGTAAAGGCTGAGCAAGTCAGAGTAGAGAAAACTATGAGGACAATTTGGAAATAAACCTCCGTTTGGTTATCAATGACAGACACTCAGATACAGAACTTTTATTATACACATTAGAAAATTACAGCATTACATTACCTTTCAACATAATCACCATTCAAATTGAGGCACTTATCATAACGTCTTACAAGGTTTGAAATGTCTTAGTAGTTATCACTTGGCGCCAAATCTGGGCTGTGGGGGGGTGATCAAAAACATCCCAACAGAACTGCTTTAAAACTTCTTGGGTGCATCTAGCAGTATGAGGGCGAGCATTATCATGAACCAACACCACACCGGAAGTCAGCATGCCCTGACACTTGTTATGGATGACTGGTCTGAGTTTTTGTAACGTTTCACAGTAGACATCTGAACTGATGGTCGAACCACACTCCATGAACTTCACTAGCAGTACTCCTTTGGCATCTTCTCATATGGCGGGATTTTCTATGGCACCACTTCCAGTGTGGTGTTGGTTCCCACAATTACTTCCCACAACTACACTACTCTTGAGGCTCTTCAAGACTTCATTGGCCTTTTTTTGCAGTTGCATTGCACCATTTGGACCTGCTGAGCTTGTGATCTACCCAGGTCTTTCTCATATGGGCTGTTTGTTAGCCAGATTTCCTCATAATTATAATATAAACTGAATAAACTGAACAATAAATATATGTTTGCCTGTGGAAGGTATGGCAAAAAAGAATAATCCAATAGCCATTTATAAAAAATAACCCTATTATTTTAGCCATTAATTCCAATAATAATAGTATATTATTACTCAAATGTGCACATGCTCACAAAAGCCTTTCTAAAAAAGAAATAAATTTTATTTAATGGATGCTGTTATTTCTTTTGAAAAAAAACCTATTTTTTCTTTCAAACTTGGTATTATTCTTTTAAAAAATAATTTAATAAACATTTTTATACACACACACACACAAATGAAAGAAAATCCTGAAATGATTTGCCCACAAAAAGATTAATATCCTTTCTGAGAAGTTGTCTACTGGTAGCATTTTCTTCAGCTTTGTAAACTGTTAAAGCATCAATACTTACTTCTAAAGAACAGTTTCTGATGCAGTTTATAAAATGAAGTCCCCTGGATCTAGCCTTATACAGACAACACTGAAACAAGTAGTGGAAAAGAAAAGAAAGCCTAGATAACTAATTGCTAATAATCTACAAATCCATAATTACCAGTAATGACATTGATGTAGTGCTTTAAGGCAGACAGAAATTGTTGATATTGTTACTATGAGTACCTTTAATGGAAAATGCTCAAACAGAAAATGACTACTACTCTGCTGACTTAGTGTATCAGCCTTAATACCTAGCTCTCCATATCTATGTGTTAAGAAAGGATTGACAGATTATCAGTAGATAAAACTAGCAACGAAACTAGAACTTCATCAAAATTAATGGAAATTCTGATTTTACTTTTCCTGCATTTGTTCATTTACAAAATGTTGTGCTTGAAGAGATTGTTAAACTGCCATAAGCTAATAAGCAAACAAGCTACAATGAATATAGAGGCTAGAATAGAGTCAACTAGCCCAGAGATCCCCAACCTTTTGGGCATCAGGGACCAGTTCAATGGAGAGAGTTTTTTCCACAGATCGGAGGGGAACTGGTTTCATGAGCTGCCTGCATCCTGCGGATGGGGGCTTCGCTTGTTTGCACAGACCAGTTTCTGGCATGCCGCGGACCGGTACTGGTCCATGGACGGGGGATTGGGGACACTTAAACTAGCCTATTCAAGAAATCTTCATGTGTATAGCACACTATAATGGATTTCTTCAACCCCCAATTTTATTTTTATTTTCTGTCCAAAGCTTTTTGATCCTTCACTCTTTTTCTGCTTCTCTTGACATTTCCAATATTGTTGAGCCACCGTCATTCATTGTTCCATCTGGCTCAGCCACAATGTTGTCTACTCCTATCTATCTCATAAGGGCATTGTTTTCAAACTACCGTTATTTATTATCTCCTAGGTCTCAACATTTCACTTCTACTTTAACTGTTGATCATTGAGAAGACACTTGAGTAGAGTGTCTATTTCAATTTTGTGAAATGCAAGGAAGAAAGAATTTTCTATTAAAAAAAGGAAAAAGTCTCACAGCATATAACTAAAATGAACAAAGTGATAGAAATATACTGGCAGATATATTACTTAAACGGTCAATTCCTTGTTAAGGAACATGTACACATTTTTAAAAAAGAAACATGAGACACCATAGCCATCAGTCTGTTCTTGCTATAAAATGTAAAAGGATAATCCTAAAATAATTGCAAGAAGATGCTTAAAAAGATTAAGCAACCACTCACTCATATTTACTCCACTTAAGACCCTATTGTGAAAAAAATTATGAAAGAAGTTACAACAGATAAAAGCTAAATTAATCTGATTATCAAAGGTAAACAAAATAAGAACTTTCTGATCTCTCATGATTTTAAAACGTTAGGCATTTTCAAGTCTGACTGCTTGGATTAATCTGCTTTATTAAACTATTTTCTATTTTAACTGAATATATTTGAAAATCAGTTCAACTGATGAACAATATACATACTACACACATACACACACATACATACATACACACACACACTTCTCCTTGTGCCATATCCGTTATCGGACGTTGTCGATCATGTTGTCGATCCCATTTTTATCAGCAACCGCACGAAAAAGTGCTGCTTATCCAAACCAGTCCCTTAGATTTTGAAGCCATGATGTTCTTCTTCTGCCTGGACCTCATTTGGCTTCAATCTTTCCCTGAAGGATTAAATGGAGCATGCCGTATTTTTCTGGGTGTCGCATCACATGTCGCATTACACACACACACACAAACTTATTTATTTATTTGCTTACACATATAGATTACTTGAAAGCAGCAGACTCCAATGGTATAAAAATACTAATATACACCTGTCGTATAAAGCAATAAACAATACAGTATAATAATGCCGTATAAAATAATATAATACTCTTTTCACATATATACCTATATACAAAGAAAGACGTTTTAAGATATTGTTTCTAAAGGCACATGGGTTTTTAAATTAAAATCTTAAAATTGGTCTACATTAGCTAATAATGAAATGAAAGGACAATCCAAATGAAAGTAGCATTCTTTTTAAGTTTGTCTAAACCTAAAAGTTCCTTACAAGTAGTTAACTACCTTAACTGGGACACCACTAGATCAGTGGTTCTCAACCTTTTTAATGCCGCGACCCCAACCGGTCGTAAGTCGAGGACTAAACTGATCGTAAGTCGAGGACTAAACCGGTCGTAAGTCGAGGACTAAACCGGTCGTAAGTTGAGGACTACCTAACCGGTCGTAAGTCGAGGACTTTCCCTGCCCGGGAGCGCCGCGCATGCGTGGTTCCGCCCCCTGCGTCGGCCGAGGCATAGCTGGCAAGCGGCAGAGACGGAGCAGGCCGACCACCAGCTGGCCCAGCCCAAGGGAGGTAAGGCACCCGCCGGAAAAGGGGAAAAAATGGCGGACAAAAAAAATGGCGGACAGCCTTGCTTGGCGACCCCCATGAAATGGTCGATCGACCCCAAATGGGGTCCCGACCCACAGGTTGAGAACCACTGCACTAGATGAAGAAATCATTAATGAGAAATTATGTGACTGCCACATAACTGTTTTCCATCTGGAAAGAGACAAGACTACTCCATTTCAAACTTTCAGCTTTTGTTTGCCTCCTAAACACACACCACCACCACCACCACCCCCGCCATCCTTTGGTGCCTGCTTACTTCTTGTACATAGTGAAAGCAATGCACTCACACTGCAGCCTGAGACTGGCAGCTGTGATCATGCTACACAAACAGGTTACTCTCTTGAAATTCTTTATCTCCAATCTCTCTGCTCTGAAGGGGGGGGGGAGAGAAGCAAGCAATTTCTGTAGGCAATCTCTCTTTTGGTTGGTCCTTTCCTGCTGCTGGTATGATCAGATTGCTTTTGATATGGAGAACACAGTAATACCACTTATACTTTGCAGTGTAGTGAACATTTTAAATAGCATTAAACTTTTTTTATTCATTCAGAGATAGCCATAATAGTATCAATTTACACAGTGCTTTTATTTCACCTTATTTATTTTTATGATGTACATTGCCCAGAGTCACTTGAGATGGGCAGCAATAGAAATCAAATAAATGAATAACATCTTTTTCCCATGACTCACCAAGTATAGATTCTTTAAATCATCATCTTAGTTAGCTATTATATGCAAACCTTCAGTTTCAGGAAAAAAAACCATAAAATAATTCCCAAATTCTGCTTAAAGGAAATACATAAGGGAAAAAAATTAACCACAAATAAAAATCATATATGTTGTGTAAAAGACATAATGTACTACTGTTTGACTATCGTACATCACCGGTTCCACAAATCACCCTGGAAAGGGCCAAACGTATCATACTACCACAGAGAAGCTATTCTATTTAAGCAATACTTTTAAGGAAACATGCTAGGTTATTAGTTATACTGTAATAATTTCTACAACGTTACAGTTGAGCACCCTGGAAAAGAAGCAAAAAGAATTGTTAAAATATAATTTCAGAAACCATAGGGAATGAGCGTGCTTCATTTAGAGAAGTGCTCTAACAGTGTCACTGAAGACCATTAGGGAGATGGGGCATTGTCTTACCTGAACGCCTTTTCTCAGCATGATGATGGAGAAAGTAAACTCTAGGCCAGTGGTTCTCAACCTTTTTAATGCCGCGACCCCAACCGGTCATAAGTCGAGGACTAAATTGGTCGTAAGTCGAGGACTACCCAACTGGTCGTAAGTCAAGGACTTTCCCTGCCCGGGAGCGCCGCGCATGCATGGTTCTGCCCCCTGCGCCGGCCGAGGCGTAGCTGGCAAGCGGCAGAGACGGAGCAGGCCGACCACCAGCTGGCCCAGCCCAAGGGAGATAAGGCACCCGCCGGAAAAGGGGGAAAAAATGGCGGACAAAAAAAATGGCGGACAGCCTTGCTTGGCGACCCCAAATGGGGTCCCGACCCACAGGTTGAGAACCACTGCTCTAGGCAGTACCTTCAACCATTGCACAACACTATTGCAGATCTTTGAAAACTAAGGCCAAGCTGCAGTGGGATTACTTTTAATAAATGACAGTTCAAATTTATAAATGAATTAGAAAGGAAGTAGGAAGCATGTAGGCCTACTGCCATTTTGGGCCGTTTTTATAAAATGCTTTGTGTGTGTTTACCATCTTTAAAATTAACTTAAATTGCTTAATGTCCTCTATGTTGTATTTCCTTTAAGCAACATACTTTTCTTCAAATTTCTACTGATTACTGGCAAAGAATAGCTTATCTGAAATTTAAAATAAAATATTGAAAGTGGATACAACATAGAGGACATTAAGCAATTTAAGTTAATTTTAAAGATGGTAAACACACACACTCCTCTGTGTTAAGTTAAATACATCCAGCANCAGAAAAGGTCGCAACTGGTGAATCAGGCGGACCTGATAAAACGCCCCCCTGGTCACGGCCGACAAATGGTCTTCCAATGTCAGCCGTGGATCCAGGAGGACTCCCAAGTTGCGGGCCCTCTCTGAGGGGGCCAAAATTTCGCCCCCTATAGTCAGCGATGGGGTCAGCTGACTATGCCGAGGCGCCGGCAGCCACAGCTTGAAGAGATTGTTAAACTGCCATAAGCTAATAAGCAAACAAGCTACAATGAATATAGAGGCTAGAATAGAGTCAACTAGCCCAGAGATCCCCAACCTTTTGGGCATCAGGGACCAGTTCAATGGAGAGAGTTTTTTCCACAGATCGGAGGGGACCTGGTTTCATGAGTTGCCTGCATCCTGCGGATGGGGGCTCCGCTTGCTTGCACAGACCAGTTTCTGGCATGCCGCGGACCGGTGCTGGTCCACGGACGGGGGATTGGGGACACTTAAACTAGCCTATTCAAGAAATCTTCATGTGTATAGCACACTATAATGGATTTCTCCAACCCCCAATTTTATTTTTATTTTCTGTCCAAAGCTTACTGATCCTTCACTCTTTTTCTGCTTCTCTTGACATTTCCAATATTGTTGAGCCACCGTCATTCATTGTTCCATCTGGCTCAGCCACAATGTTGTCTACTCCTATCTATCTCATAAGGGCATTGTTTTCAAACTACCGTTATTTATTGTCTACTAGGTCTCAACATTTCACTTCTACTTTAATTGTTGATCATTGAGAAGACACTTGAGTAGAGTGTCTATTTCAATTTTGTGAAATGCAAGGAAGAAAGAATTTTCTATTAAAAAAAGGAAAAAGTCTCACAGCATGTAACTAAAATGAACAAAGTGATAGAAATATACTGGCAGATATATTACTTAAACGGTCAATTCCTTGTTAAGGAACATGTACACATTTTTTAAAAAAGAAACATGAGACACCATAGCCATCAGTCTGTTCTTGCTATAAAATGTTAAAGGATAATCCTAAAATAATTGCAAGAAGATGCTTAAAAAGATTAAGCAACCACTCACTCATATTCACTCCACTTAAGACCCTATTGTGAAAAAAAAATTATGAAAGAAGTTACAACAGATAAAAGCTAAATTAATCTGATTATCAAAGGTAAACAAAATAAGAACTTTCTGATCTCTCATGATTTTAAAACGTTAGGCATTTTCAAGTCTGACTGCTTGGATTAATCTGCTTTATTAAACTATTTTCTATTTTAACCGAATATATTTGAAAATCAGTTCAACTGATGAACAATATGCATACTACACACATACACACACATACATACACACACACACTTCTTCTTCTTGTGCCATATCCGTTATCGGACGTTGTCGATCATGTTGTCGATCCTATTTTTATCAGCAGTCGCACGAAAAAGTGCTGCTTATCCAAACCAGTCCCTTAGATTTTGAAGCCATGATGTTCTTCTTCTGCCTGGACCTCGTTTG
Organism: Protobothrops mucrosquamatus; assembly: GCF_001527695.2. Lineage (NCBI taxonomy): Eukaryota > Metazoa > Chordata > Lepidosauria > Squamata > Viperidae > Protobothrops > Protobothrops mucrosquamatus. The sequence continues at coordinate 184,634 of NW_015389557.1, forward strand.
CCTTCAATCTTTCCCTGAAGGATTAAATGGAGCATGCCATATTTTTCTGGGTGTCGCATCACATGTCGCATTACACACACACACAAACTTATTTATTTATTTGCTTACACATATAGATTACTTGAAAGCAGCAGACTCCAATGGTATAAAAATACTAATATACACCTGTCGTATAAAGCAATAAACAATACAGTATAATAATGCCGTATAAAATAATATAATACTCTTTTCACATATATACCTATATACAAAGAAAGATGTTTTAAGATATTGTTTCTAAAGGCACATGGGTTTTTAAATTAAAATCTTAAAATTGGTCTACATTAGCTAATAATGAAATGAAAGGACAATCCAAATGAAAGTAGCATTCTTTTTAAGTTTGTCTAAACCAGTGGTTCTCAACCTTTTTAATGCCGCGACCCCAACCGGTCATAAGTCGAGGACTAAACCGGTCGTAAGTCGAGGACTAAACCGGTCGTAAGTCGAGGACTACCCAACTGGTCGTAAGTCAAGGACTTTCCCTGCCCGGGAGCGCCGCGCATGCATGGTTCTGCCCCCTGCGCCGGCCGAGGCGTAGCTGGCAAGCGGCAGAGACGGAGCAGGCCGACCACCAGCTGGCCCAGCCCAAGGGAGATAAGGCACCCGCCGGAAAAGGGGGAAAAAATGGCGGACAAAAAAAATGGCGGACAGCCTTGCTTGGCGACCCCAAATGGGGTCCCGACCCACAGGTTGAGAACCACTGCTCTAGGCAGTACCTTCAACCATTGCACAACACTATTGTAGATCTTTGAAAACTAAGGCCAAGCTGCAGTGGGATTACTTTTAATAAATGACAGTTGAAATTTATAAATGAATTAGAAAGGAAGTAGGAAGCATGTAGGCCTACTGCCATTTTGGGCCGTTTTTATAAAATGCTTTGTGTGTGTTTACCATCTTTAAAATTAACTTAAATTGCTTCATGTCCTCTATGTTGTATTTCCTTTAAGCAACATACTTTTCTTCAAATTTCTACTGATTACTGGCAAAGAATAGCTTATCTGAAATTTAAAATAAAATATTGAAAGTGGATACAACATAGAGGACATTAAGCAATTTAAGTTAATTTTAAAGATGGTAAACACACACACTCCTCTGTGTTAAGTTAAATACATCCAGCA
>NW_015389557.1:186458-189424 GCF_001527695.2 Protobothrops mucrosquamatus
ATGTCCTCTATGTTGTATTTCCTTTAAGCAACATACTTTTCTTCAAATTTCTACTGATTACTGGCAAAGAATAGCTTATCTGAAATTTAAAATAAAATATTGAAAGTGGATACAACATAGAGGACATTAAGCAATTTAAGTTAATTTTAAAGATGGTAAACACACACACTCCTCTGTGTTAAGTTAAATACATCCAGCATAACCTATCTGCATACTGAACTCATCAGGTATCTCCATAATTTCTGAATATTAACTAAATTGGTCCCTGCTCCAACTGTCAGTTGTTTGCAATAAAAATGTTCTCACACATTCTTTATATATCCTGTCGTACTTTGAAAACTGGAAGAATAACTTAACAGTCAAAGGCAAAAACAGGTCTGAGTTATAATTAGACATCTGGGACCTAGAAGCTACTATTTCCCCAGCTATTTTTTTTTTCTTCTGAACTGTTCTAGAGGCAAATAAATGTTACAATCCAGGGATTTCTGTTTGATCTCTAGCAGTGTAGCCATACAAACAACTAGGAATAAACTTCTCCAAACACCAAAAAGAGCTGTACATAAAAGGAAAGAGTTCTAATTAATATGCCACACCACAGACATTACATTGCAATTTACAATTATTGACTCGAAACCATAATTTAAACTTATCTATAAATAACCAGTCGAACAATATGCATCCAGAAGTTCTCCCACCTCCAAAACTTAGAATTACTTTCAATATACCTGTTATAAACCAGAATTTATTGGGACTGTCAAAACTGAAAAATGTCTAAGGAACATTAATATTTTAAAAATATGTCCCATATTAAGCTGATATTAACAGAAATGCACATTTTCATATAAATGAGTTAAGCAACTCGCAATGCACACCACACTTCAAAGGTAACCTTCACTCACATCTCACTCAGCTGCCAACTGGAGACTTCCAGGTTTTTTTTTTCAACTGCAGATAACATTAAAAAGCCTTTTAGGATGTTCTAATCACTCCCTGGGAGCACGGGAATCATTACCATTGAATTTAAAAAATTCAGAACTAAAACCAAAAAAGAGTATTACAAGAAATCCAGGTCAACCAGACTTTTGGGGGAAAAGGCAAGAAAATTAAAGTGAATTCTTATCAATAACTTGTTTTTTGAAAAATGCTTCTTTCAGGAAGCTTCAAATCAGAAGCCATTTTTTGTTTATTTCTCCTTCTAGGAAATGTTTCCCATTATTTTTTTTCCATTTGCTCTATAAACCAAAGAATGTAATTACTCTTATCTTTTATAGCATGGGACTTATTTATTTACCTCTCATTTTTACAAGAAAAAAAAAGAGAACAAGTGAAAGAATAAAGAAAAATTGACACAGAAATTGTCAATTATCTGTAAGTGGAAAAGGGAGTCACTGAAATTTCTTACTGTTCAGTATGTTGTTGATTAAAAAACTAAACATTAAAATAAAGTACACTGAATTATTTTAATAAGAGGATTTGAATAAAGAATTCTTAAGGCAGTATTGTCATCCATGACATTATCATGCCTAAGTAGGTCCGATCCGAACTTATAATAAACCCGTTCAAATCAAAACACTGATTTATGACAAAGAAAGTATACTGTTTACATAGTCCAATTAATGCTCTGTTTGCTGCTTTTCTGTCAGTGCAGCTAAAAAAATGGAAATTCTATCCACTGTTTATTCAGTATTATATTACAATCAGAATCTATATCTTGCTATTCCTTGATTCTTCATTCTATTTCCTTATAAGAGTTACAAATCCTGCTTCAGTCTTAAAACAAACATCAATGGAAGTTCCCTAGTTTATCTACTTTTTGGCAGAAATGAACCAATGTTAATAAAATTGCATACACCAGCATGCCTGCCAATTTTAATAATCCAGTATTTTAATGTTTACACTGCTTTTCCTTTTTTTTCTTCCTTATTTGATTTCCTATATTCTTTTAGATGTGTGTTTGTATCAGCGTTACTTCTTTCTTTCATTCTAATCATAACCACAATAAACACTTTTAAACATCTAGCATAGAAACTATTCCAGCTTACAGGATCCAATCTGGGTCAGTCACTGGGACCAACCCATATTGGATCCTGCAACATTATCCTGGAACACATATATTTGCCTTCAGTTGTGATATTCCAGCTTATTACAACATCTGGATTGATCCATAATCTTTACACTATCATTTATTTTCATAGTAACATGGCTGAACCCATAAAATAAAAATTTGGAGGTCTCAACTCTCCTCTTTCAGAGATCCTTTGGTTTTCATACATCCTGGCATGCCTTCCTGCCTGGATATAGCTGCTTGATGGTTATCACTGTCACTATTTATCTTCTTAGGAAATGCTTTTACCTAGTGTCCTCTTAAAACTGGTGTGTGAGAATGACAGAACCCCTCAGCCTTTGATTTTATTTATGAATAAAAAGGGAAAAATGAAAAGAAAAATGTTTCTTTAAATTCCATAGCCACCTCCTAGACTCTATAACTTTGAGGCATATGGCTACTAATTCCTTTAGAGAGTTAGTTCAGTAGGACAAAATATAATTTAAAACTGAATTTATTCAAAATAAGAAAAATGACATTTCAAAATTCCTTTTAAGTAGATACATATCAGAAGCAAACAATGATGGAAGTAAAAATACTGATTGCTACTTAAAATTCAGATAAAACAGAAGCCTTGGTCAAGTTAGAATGTACTGTTCAAGTAGCATCTAACTAATCAGCTTTCTTTGCAGAAATGTTTTTAACATGTGTCTGTAGTAGACTACTAGCAAATGTGATCTCTGAACCACTGAACTATATTTTTCAGAGATCCTGGAGCACAGGGGAACTACCAGAGGACTGGAAAAGAGCTGATGTAGTTCCCATCCTCAAAAAAGGAAAAAAAATGGACCCAGGAAATTACAGACCTATCAGCCTGACCTCAATACCTGGGAAGATCCTGGAAAAGATAATCAAACAACGA